>NW_012112253.1:3650880-3653028 GCF_000951035.1 Colobus angolensis palliatus
CCGGCCCAAAGGGCTTAATTTCAAACAACTCAGGCTGAGGAAGCAAATATCTCATTGGACTAAATGAGAGAGTCCTTGCCCAGAAGGAGCTGGGTGTTTCTTATCCTCATGCCACTGTGCTTCAGACTCCATCCTGACACTTCTCATTCTGTACTGGACACCCTTAGACTCCCCTGAGGACAGACACCACAGTTTACTCATCCATGGTGGCCATGCCCACCCAAGACGGCAGCTCATCAACCACAGTTGACCCATAAAACCTCTGACTTTGCCTTTTTCCCCTCCTTTTCTCTTATGTCCCCTCTGAAGCCTGTTCTCTAACCTCTTTGGGAATTCTAATATCTCCTTCATGCTCTTTTTATTTAAAATGTTAGACTCAATGAGTTCTTTTGTTGATTTTAATTGATGAAACCCCAAACCAGAGACCAACACATGGTAGAGATATCTTTCTGGAGGCAAATGTCTGTGCTTGATTTACATTCAGGCTGGCTTAACACAACACCAGCTGGATGAAACATTTTTAAAAAGCTTTAAAAGATGCTATTTCAAAATGCCTAGACATTTGGATTCATTGGATGCAGCCAGGGTGTGGAGTGAGTTTTCTGGAGCTCAGATGCTTCTGACCTTTTTTTCAGGGAAAGGCCATGGTTAGAGTCACTTGTGGCCTTGTCTTCTCCAGTCACTAATTTTTCACTCCTCTTTTCCAAGACCTATTTCCCTGCCCTTTAATCATTTTTATTGCATTTCCCTGGCCCGTCTCCAGGTCTTGACATGTCTCTTAAAACGTAGAGGCCACAGACTGGGTAAGGAACCCTAATGAGGAAGGCAACAATATGGAGTCCATTAGAAGGATTGATTCCTGGCCCCTGCATCTGCTGCTAATTTATCCTAGCTTTTAAAGTCACGTCTAGGAGGTTCCCTTGCTTTGAGACCGTGGTCCTCAATAACCCATCATGCTTTCACTTCTGTGCCACTCATGGACCTACTATTCTGCAGCACAGGCCTCCTTGCTTTGGTTTGGCCTCTGATCAGGCTGCCTTGCCTTGTATGTGTCTGCTTGGGTGAAGCTCTTCTATTTTTAAAGATCTGCCTGGAATTTAGTCTCACTTAACAATCTACAAACTTTTCACTGCTTTATCAAGCTCAGCAGCAAAAATGCTCAGTGCAGCTCCATACCTGGTGAGCCACACAGAGGGGGCTAGGCTCTCAAGCTCTATCCAGAGTGTGCAATCATTGGGCAGTTCTGGCCCCGCACTAGCCACCCATCCCCACCCATCCAGAAGTGTTGCTGCAGGAATTATGTTCATTGGTTCGGGTAGAAAAACACAGCAGCCTCCATGACCTTAGTGACTGGTATGGAAGCGGCCACTGTGGATTTACAAAAAACAAATGGTGCAAAGTCTGTACTTGGCACTTTCTTATTCTAATATTCGATGAAAGCACAAGCGTGGCTTTGAACTCTCACTCAGGGAAGGCCTGTGTGTTTCAGGAAGGGGGCAGGTAAAGAGGGATTGCTTTACTGAATATTGTACAGAGTTCTTTCCTAAGTCACCCAAGGATGCTGCTTGGAGAATCCAGATGCTGTTTGAGGTGAGGGATTTCCTGAGTAGGTTGTCTCAGGAACAGTCAGGCCCAGGATAAGCCTCACCAACTCAGGGATACTGGATGCTGAGTCTCCAGTCCAGAAGTCCTAGACCTCATCAACCCCTCTGGTCTTGTGCTAGCTGTGGGCCTTAGCCTTTACATTTGTTTCTAAAAAAAGAATTTTAAGTGCCTATTTCTTAAAGCCTTGTGAGGATTAAACAAAACAGTGGATGTTATAGGCTTTTGTATATGCTAAAGGATTCTATATTAAGAGGCAAAGGTTATATTATATAATTACATACATAATATATAATTACATATATAATGACATATGTAATATATAATTACATATATAATGATATATGTAATATATAATTACACACACACACACACACACACATATATGTTTAAATTAGGTTTGGTGGCACATAGGAGAAGAAAATAGCTACATCAAAAGGGCTTAGACACAATACAAATGTTTCTCTCACATGCAGGTGCAGCAGGTCCATAAATTCATTAGCTTCCCAGGCTGCTTCTAGCTTTGCTACATGTGGCCTCATCCTT
>NW_012112253.1:3659198-3661102 GCF_000951035.1 Colobus angolensis palliatus
AGCAAACTGGAACTTTCTTCTTGTCCTAATAAGCAGGACTGAAAATGTTCTCCCTATGTAATTTAATTTCTTTTAAATTTAAAATGAAGTTGACTTAATTTGATGTCACATCACCGTCCACTGAAGTTATCTCACTTTCCACAGTGATGCAGCCTCCATCCGTTAGGATTCATTCTACTCTACGATTTCCAACTTTCTAAGAAAGTTAGAAAACTTGCACTAAGTGTTTTAAAGGCATGATGCTTGTGCCGGTAAGTGAATTGGGCCCAAATACTGCCGTGCAGCCTCAGGCATTTTTCAAAGGGAACCCTGGCCTTTGGGGTTGTCATGAGGTGCAGAGTCCTGGATGGTCCCCTGATCTAGCTGTAAGGGAGCTGGTGAGAGCTTGAACTCAGACCAGGGAGAGGAGAAGGCCAGGTGTGGGGAGGTCCCTGCCAACAGGATGACCTGTTTCCATCAGAGCTGGAGGCTAAAGAGAAGGGCAAAGTTCCAGTTCAGAAGTAAGAGAACATCTCTTGAAGGTCAAAGACTGCCCTGAGATACTGTTGCTGCAGCAAGGCTCCCTGTAGCCCCTGCGTGGCTGCCTCCCACTGTCAGCCACTTCCCCATATGGACCCTCACAGACTGAACAAATCTGAGTGACCTCAGAGATGCCTGAAGGCACCTAGCTCTGTTTATTTCATGGCACATTTTAAAGAGCCCCAGGAACTGGAGATAGAGCCCACTGGGAGGGGAGTCTGTTTGGACACTGTTTTCTTCATTTTCATCTTCTGTGTATTACTCTTCTAGTTGATCTTTTCTAGTACTTAAAAATAGCTATTGGTCTCCCTGTCAAATCCAGTAAGAAACAGGGATCCCCAAGCACTTGGGTAAGGAAGTTCATTGTTGGTTAAGACCTGAGTTGCCAAGAAACTCAGACACAGATCCACGAACCTTTTTACACGTGGGGATTGGTGTAATTGGCTTAACTGGCTCGATGTTGATTCACGGCACCTTCAGGGAAGAATCTTACTGGAGTTCCACCTCAATGTGTGCATTGGGATGGGCTGTAGGAGGGTGCCTTAGGGGCAGATGCAGTGATGTGTTGGAAGCATGGGGTAGGGGTATCCCTGTGGGAGCCAAGAGACATTGAGTCCATGTCAGGGAGGGGTGTTGGGGCCATGTAGGGTAACAGGAGGATGAACGGGGTGAGAGGTAGAGCTTCATAGCTAAGGACACTAGCATTTGGTGCATGGGACACACTGTTCACATATGGTGAGGCAGATCTAGATTTGGGAACATGCCTGTGGTACGTGCTGCCTTGCAGAGGGGAAGGAGGAAGTGAGAGAGAAGATGGTGGGTGGAGAGAAGAATGAGGCTGAGGCCAGGCACAGCCCCTCCTGTCAGCCTTATCTAAGAGAAACACGTGGCCCTGCAGCGAGGACCCTGCAGTGAGCATCCACAGTGGTGCTACCATGGTGCCTGCTCTGCATAGCCCACTTGCCCTGGAGCCAGGGCCAACACATTTGGGAAAGGCTGGATTCCATGAGCTTCTTGACTGATACTCTTTTCCAGCTTTACCTGCTTACATGTTCCTAGATCTCCAAGAATTACAGCACACGGACAGCCTCAGGGTCTGTGCTTTTTTCTGGGACACCTGACACTTGAACACAGTTAAAATAAAGCATTTGCTCACCTCTGAGAGGACCCCACTTTTCATTTATTCATTCACTCATACATTTTGCTGAGCACCAACTCTGTCTGCACCAGGGAAATAACAAAAGAGAAAATCGTCATCTTTCTCCTTAAAAACTCCCATTTTCAAAGAACTCTTAAATGTATGACTAAAAATAAGTGGATAAGTGGAACAGGAGCTAATAAAATTCCAAGGGCATTTTCCAGGGTAGTTCAGAGGAGAGAGGTCA
>NW_012112253.1:3661152-3663257 GCF_000951035.1 Colobus angolensis palliatus
ACTGTTCACATATGGTGAGGCAGATCTAGATTTGGGAACATGCCTGTGGTACGTGCTGCCTTGCAGAGGGGAAGGAGGAAGTGAGAGAGAAGATGGTGGGTGGAGAGAAGAATGAGGCTGAGGCCAGGCACAGCCCCTCCTGTCAGCCTTATCTAAGAGAAACACGTGGCCCTGCAGCGAGGACCCTGCAGTGAGCATCCACAGTGGTGCTACCATGGTGCCTGCTCTGCATAGCCCACTTGCCCTGGAGCCAGGGCCAACACATTTGGGAAAGGCTGGATTCCATGAGCTTCTTGACTGATACTCTTTTCCAGCTTTACCTGCTTACATGTTCCTAGATCTCCAAGAATTACAGCACACGGACAGCCTCAGGGTCTGTGCTTTTTTCTGGGACACCTGACACTTGAACACAGTTAAAATAAAGCATTTGCTCACCTCTGAGAGGACCCCACTTTTCATTTATTCATTCACTCATACATTTTGCTGAGCACCAACTCTGTCTGCACCAGGGAAATAACAAAAGAGAAAATCGTCATCTTTCTCCTTAAAAACTCCCATTTTCAAAGAACTCTTAAATGTATGACTAAAAATAAGTGGATAAGTGGAACAGGAGCTAATAAAATTCCAAGGGCATTTTCCAGGGTAGTTCAGAGGAGAGAGGTCAACTCTGCTGGGGACTGGCCAGAGATTCTGCAGAGGACCAACAAGGAGTGGGTATGGGGACTCATCTAGGAGGAGAGAGGAGCAATTAAGAGAAAGTCATGGATATGTCACTGGGGCAGGCAGAAGCATGGAACCCTGCAGATCATCAAGTTGCCCAATGTGGCTGGAGCCCAGACGGGTTGGATGGTAGGAGATGATGCTGCATAACTGCCTGGAACTGGCTTCTAGCAGCGTGGGGACCTGTGCAAGGGAAGCTGAGCATTATCCAGCAGGTCAGCTGTTGCCAGTAGTATTAGTCTGTTCTCATACTGCAATAAAGAAATACCTGCGACTGGGTAATTTATAACGAAAAGAGGTTTAATTTGCTCACAATACTGTAGGCTGTACAGGAAGCACGGCTGGGGAGGGCTCAGGAAACTTACAATCATGGCAGAAGGCAAAAGGGAAGCCTGCATGTCTCACACGGCTGCAGCAGGAGGGAGAGAGAAAAGGGGGAGGTACTACACGCTTTTAAACAACCAGATGTTGTGATAACTCACTACCATGAGAATAGCACCAAAGGGGAAATCCACCCCCATGATCCAGTCACCTCCCACCAGGCCCCTCCTCCAACACTGAGGATTATAATTTGACATGAGATTAGAGAAGGGACATAAACCCAAACCATATCATTCTACCCCTTGCCCCTCCCAAATCTCATGTCCTTCTCACATTTCAAAATACAATCATGCCTTCTTAACCTTCCCCCATAGTCTTAATTCATTCCAGCATTAACTCACTCAAAGTCCCAAGTCTGAAGTCATCTGAGACAAGGCTAGTCCCTTCTACCTATGAGCTTGTAACAATCAAAAACAAGTTCATTACTTCCAAGATACAGTGGGGGTATAGGAATTGGGTAAATACTCCTTTTCCCAAAGGGAGCACAAGTGAACTTTGTGGTGATGGTACTCCTAGGCATCTTGATTGCGGTGGTAGTTATAGGAAGCTAAACATGAGCTGAAACTACACACACAGACACACACACACACACACACACAAACACACTGCATGTGCATACAAATTTTGAATTATACCAATGTCAATATCCTGGTTTTTATATTGAAATATCAGGAGAAGCTGGGTAAAGGGTACAGGAGACCTCTCTGTACACTTTTTTTTTTTTTTTGCAAATTCCTATGAATATTTATTTCAAAATAAAAAGTTTTAAAAACTGTGTGGCCTCCTGTGTGGGAGACTAGCCAGTGCCAGATATGCCTGTGATGGAGTGGGGTGCTCAATTAAGTGGGCTGCAGGTACAAGCGGAATTCTCTAACTCAGCTTTATCCTGGAGCACAGCTGAGGTTTTGGTCCATCTCTGATTCCTGTGACATATTTCTCAATTCATTCAAATTCTTAGATGAGGAAAGGGCTGTGATTAAATGTCAGTCTCTGAAAACCCAGCT
>NW_012112253.1:3670482-3695564 GCF_000951035.1 Colobus angolensis palliatus
CTTTAAACTTGGTCAGCCCCCCAGTGGAACTTGCAAAAGGAGCTGGAGAAATCTCTTAGAATTCTGAGAGGCCCATGGGAGGGATGCATGTTTTCTCACTCTTGTTATTGTTGGTGCCAGTCTGAACACCTTGATCTTGAAGCAATTTGTCGGAGCCCTGGTTCTCCCACCATCTGTCTACGTGCCAATTGTCTTGGCAAGATTTACACACGAAGCAAATCCAATTAAATGAAGAGACTGCCCCTGGCAGGTCAAAGCATTTCTAACACAGGAAGGCCATGCTCTGGAATCCAGCGGGCATTCTCAAATCGCGGCTGATTATCAGGTACTTCATCAAACAATCTCCAGTTTGCCAGCAAACCACAGGCTGACAAGACAAAGGCAGGGGTCAGTGTGATTCTAAGATGGTGCTTCAATGTTCGTATTTCATTCATGACAAGCATTGCATGTATGAGGAGTACAGTTTCCTTAGGAATTCAAGAGTAATTTGAACCATTCAATCTCCAGAACCAAAATAACACAAATAAGAGCAAGGGAGATAAAAGGTTTCCCAAAGAACTTTCTTTTTCTCAGAAGGTCGATAGGAGTTTGAATTACAGTCTGAAAAGATTAAGCGACATAACTTTCAATTTCCCATTCATCCGGGAAACCCTGTCTCTTCATCCAACACAATTCAGAAAACTTAAAACCGGCCAAATGTGTCTAACTAAAAATGAAGGCTGGACATGATGGCTCATGCCTATAATCCCAGCATTTTGGGAGGCCAAGGCGGGAGGATCACTTCAGTCCAGGAGTTAGAGACCCGTCTAGAGAATATAGGAAAACCCTGTTTCTACTAAAAACTAAAGTAAAATACACTGTGGGTGTGGTGGTGAGTGCCTGTCGTCCCAGCTACTCAAGAGGCTGAGGTGGGAGGATTACTTGAGCCCAGGAGTTAGAGGCTGCGGTGAGCTATGACTGAGTCACTGCACTCCAGCCTGGACAACAGACGGAGACTGTCTCAGAAAAATTAAAAATACAAAAATAAAAATAGGGCCAGGTGCGGTGGCTCATGCCTGTAGTCCCAGCACTTTGGAAGGATGAGGCAGGCAGATCACGAGGTCAAGAGATTGAAACCATCCTGGCCAGTATGGTGAAAACCCGTCTCTACAAAAAATACAAAAATTAGCCAGGCGTGGTGGTGCCCACCTGTAGTCCCAGCTACTCAGGAGGCTGAGGCAGGAGAATCGCTTGAACCTGGGAGGTGGAGGTTGCAGTGAGCCGAGATTGGGCCACTGCACTCCAGCCTAGCCACAGAGCGAGACTCTGTCTAAAAAAAAATGATTAATAAAAATAAAAATAAAAATAAAAGAGCTTTGTGAAGATCAGGCCGCCAGGGACCGGCTGGGATGCTGACTTGGTGAGGCACATGTGAGTGGGGGTGACTTTGGATGTACTGGTGTTTGCAGAAGTGAGCAGCCACCATTCCTTCCAAGTTGATCTTCTGGGGCTCAGGGTCTCCAGCTAGTGGCTGTCAGGGGTGCTTCAGAGCTCCCTGAGAAATGGAAGCTCTCACTCTGGGAGTGGGGCCTGTGTGTTCCTTCGCGGGTGGCCATTGTAGACGGGCTTGCAAGCCTTGTGAGGGCCCTGTGGTTTCTGGGCCTACAGATTCCTCTTCCTTGCTATGAGCCTGCACCCCCAAGGGATACCTCACGTGCCTCAGGCCCCACTCAGGGAAAGCAGGTACCAGCCTCAGCTTCCTCCCTGCTGGGTTGAAAGGCAAGATCTGAGCCTAAGCCACCAGCGCCACCTTCGTGCGTGCCACTCAAGAGTTATTTGAAGCGAATGAGCCACAGAAGCAGAAATGCCTGTGTTCCTGATTGTTTATCACTGGGGCACAGCAGGAAGTCCGTTTCCATCTGGAATTATTAGCACCACCAGTTGCCACTCTCTTTTCCCCTCAGGGAACTGTTTAAGACCCAGGATCAAGCCAGTGCGCATTCCAGGGCCAGGCTAAAAGCAGCAACAAATAGCAGAGAAAAAAATTATATAGTCTTACCAGTCACCACCACGCAGCTGGGCTGGGAATCCATGAAGACGAAGTGGGAGCTCGCGCTGCGCTTCCTGGGTCAGGCGGCAGCTCGGTGGCCTGGCTCTGCGCTCTCTGCAGGCCTGGCCGCGTGCTGGCCGTGGGGCCGCTATGGAGCAGGAGCCCAACTCCTCCCGGCCGCCGGGCTTCCGTAGCGTTCTGGGCCCCGAAAGGCCAAGGATCTGGGGGAGAGTGTTAAGGCGATGCCCCTTGAAAGCAGAACTATGAAGCTTAGGACAGCGGGTCGGAGCGCCAGCAGGGACTTTCTGCTGGGTCTGGGTCAGTTTGTTGTTCGGGATGGTTCAAAGGTGAGCTAAGGGTTTGGCCACCACCTGTCCCGGTTTGCCTGGGATGGAGGGGTGTCTGGGACGGGACACTAGAATGTGCTCAAAGGGGTGCCGTCCTGGGCACTGTGGGCTACCCTGTACGTCGTTTATTTATAACTTATTTTTTCCTCTTTAGTAATCCCCGCTCCCTGCCAGAGCCCCTCATTGTGTTTGGCCATTATGATTTGGTAAAATTTGATTGCTCTGGAAACTGATTCCACAAAATATGTGAGATGTGAGCAGAAAAAAAAAAAAAAAAAGAAAAAGAAAAAGAAAAAAAGAAAAGAGAAAGAAAACAAAACCATAGATGAATCTTATGGCACCTGCCTTTAAAATATTGATTGCAAGCACCGCTGCCTGGGAACTGTGGGTCCTCAGGGAAGTTAACCTCTGTGCTCAGGTTTCCCGTTTTGGGAAACGAGGATCACAGCACCGGATCATGTATGGATTCTTTCTGTGCCCCAGGCACTATCCCCAGCTTCATCAGCCCTGAGGGACAGAGGCTTGCCACCTAGTTAGTGTCTGTGCAGGCTTGGTAGCTCTGCGCTCACCATCCTGCGTTCTGCCTGCAAAAAGTGCTTGCTTGACACTGTGCTGGACTCCTTAAATGTGCCACTGACAGTGAGCCACAGCCGTGGCATGCCACCTGGCCCTGCAGACAGTCCTCTTTTTGTGTCAGAATAACCGAAAAAACTAACATTTGGGGCTATCTTCTCTATTGAAGAAGCTGTGTTACACAACATTTTGATCTTTCAGAGAATACCAAAAAAAAGAAAAAAAGAAAAACCCAACTTTTGGCCAAGTGCATTGGCTCATGCCTTTAGTTTCAGCATTTTGAGAGACCAAGGTGGGAGGATAGCTTGAGGCCAGGGAGTTCAAGATCAACCTGGGCAACATGGCAAGACTGTGTCAATTAAATTTTTTAAAAAGTGGTGTGTGCCCATAGTCCTGGCTACTCAGGGAGGCTGACGAGGGAGGATCACTTGAGCCCAGGAGTTCGAGGCTACAGTCAGCCATGACTGTACCTCTGCATTCCACCCTGGGTGACAGAGCGAGACCCTGTCTCTAAAAATATTCTCAAGAACTTTTTTTTTAAATGAAAAATACTATTTTTCCAAAGTTGTATAATAAGAGGAAGAAGAGCCATAATTCTCTGTTCCCATCTAGGGCTGGGTAGGAGAAGCTCCCTTCAGGGAAGCAGGCAGAGCCTCTCAAGCACCGTGCTGCCTCTAGAAAGCTCAGTGTGACAGCAGGACCACGTGGCTGCATCTTCTGAATTGTCCTCCTGATATAAAGCGCTCCCTTTTAATTGGGATCACCTCCAGGGATTAGACCCCACTTGATGGCTTTCTGGGATTCTGAACCAGGCTCAGTTCCCTTTAATTGGCTCCTGGTGTGGGCTGCAGGCTTTTTTACAGCCCACAACAGGTGGGAAGTGCCATTTGCTCCCACTGGTCTCCCACTCCCTGCCTTGAGAAGCTGGGGCCCACCTTGTGTGGAGTGGGATGCAGAGGACTTTGGACTTGCCTTATTTCACGGAAGTTACCCAGTTTCTCATATTCCCTGAGGCACTTGTGGACTTGGTCTCAACCTCCTCTGGTGAGCAGCTCTCCTGGCTCCTATCACTTACCTAGTTCCATCATGGGGTCTTGGCTTCCCCTGCACTGTTAAAGGAAGAGATTGGGCCATTAAGAAATGCCCATTTTTTTTTTTTTTTTTTTGAGACGTAGTCTCGCTCTGTCGCCCAGGTTGGACTGTAGTGGCGTGATCTCAGCTCACTGCAACCTCTGCCTCCCAGATTCAAGCAATTCTCTGCCTCAGCCTCCCGAGTAGCTGGGGTTATAGGCACCTGCCACCACTCCTGGCTATATTTTATGTTTTTCATCGAGACAGGGTTTGACCATCTTTGCCAGGCTGGTCTTGAACTCCTGACCTCATGATCTACCTGTCGTGGCCTCCCAAAGTGCTGTGATTACAGGCATGAGCCACTGTGCCTGGCCAGAAATGCCCACATTTGTAAACTTGGTTGCTGCTAGGGTCCAACTCCGCTGTCAGCATTCACCGATGAGGTCTGGGAATGGTAACCTGTGTTTAAGCAGACTCCCTAAGTGCTAAGACTACCCGTCTTTAACCATACTACTTTTCTGATAACAAAGCTGAAATTTTCATCATTACCTTTTTTTTTGATTTGACATGAGCTGTTCTTATTTTAACTAAACTGGAATGTGTCCTGGAGTTTTCACTTTCCTGTAATTCTCTTATTTTTTTTCTGTTCTGAAACTTTCTCTAATTTTGAAATTAATAGAAAAAGAAAACAACAGATATAAAATACTTTACTTAGTCACAGTGATATGTCTATTTGTGTATTCATTCACCTCCCCTCTCCCCACACGAGAAACCCCTAGCACAGTCCTACATTCTGGAATGAAAATAGCTCCGAGAAGTATGGATTTTGAGGTTCAACATCTGCACTTTTATTTCTTTTTCCATTGTAAAAACAAATGGTCTCTAATAATTGATGTCAAACACAGTCTTCAGGCCGATGAAATACAGTAAGCCTGAGAAGGAATAAGGCAACTAAATGGAGCTGTTTTATTTAACAGAAAGCACAGTGATCTTCCTTACAAGCTAGATTCCCGAGAAGAAAATGTTTGTAATCAGATTTGACTCCAGGATTAAGAGGGCAAGGTGCGACCCTCTTAGGAGGGTCTTTGAGACCGAGTCTTACTCTGTGGCCCAGGCTGGAGTGCAGTGGTGTAATCTCGGTTCATTGCAACCTCTGCCTCCCAGTTCAAGCGATTCTCGTACCTCAGCCTCCTGAGTAGCCGGGATTACAGGTGCGCACCACCACACCCAGCTAATTTTAGTAGAGACAGGGTTTCACCATGTTGGCCAGGCTGGTCTCAAACTCCTGACCTCAAGTGATTTGCTTGCCTCAGCCTCCTAAAGTGCTGGTATTATAGGCGTGAGCCACTACACCCAGCCCACGTTGCAGACTTTGTGGGCCAGTTGCAACTTGGCTGTTGCAGTGTGAAAGCAGCAATAGATAATATGTAAGTGAACGGGTGTGACTGAATTCCAATAATTATTTATAGATGCTGAATTTTGAATTTAATATAATGCTGATGTGACATGAAATAGTCTTCACTGGATTTTTTCAGCTATTTACAAGTGTCGGAACTATTCTTAGCTCTTAGGCTGTACAAAAATGGGCAATGGGCTAAATTGGGGTTGTGAGCTGTCATTTGTAAAATCTTACACTCTTTTAGGGGACATGATACGGCTGCTGATATGCTGACCTTATGGTATCCAACTAACAAATATTCAATTAAATGAGTAAATACATTATAATTAAAATGGAAACAAGAACTAAAAGTGATTCTGAATATTTCATCAAAAAACCCATTGCTTTCCCTTTTTTGTTAGGTTCATCCATTGTTAAGTTAGAAGAGCAATCTGAATAGGCATGGCCAACATTTTTGTTTTCAAAATTATACTATTTATGATGTCTACTAGGAATTAACTAACAGAAGCAGTTAGTACAATTAATTTTTTACAAGTAATTATTTTACAAACAATTTTTTCCTAGTACAATTAATTTGTTAAAAATGTGGTAAGAACATTCTCCCACCCCCCACCACTCCAACCAGGATGTGAATTTGCTGATTGTTCAAGGTGGGATCTGGCTGCTGTGCCCAGGTAGGTTAGGAACCTGAAGCTCTAATTCATCTTCTTGGAGGTACTGGACACTGTACATTCATGCTTTTAAACTTTATACTGAAACATGCTTCTCAAATGCTTACACCATTTACTTTTTAAAATTAAAAACTTGAGGCCGGGTGCGGTGGTTCATGCCTGTAATCCCAGCACTTTGAGAGGCTGAGGCAGGTGGATCACTGGAGGTCAGGAGTTCAAGACCAGCCTGGCCAACATGGTGAAACCCTATCTCTACAAAAAAATACAAAAAATAGCCAGGTTTGGTGGCAGGCGCCTATAGTCCCAGCTACTCAGGAGGTGAGGCAGAAGAATTGCTTGAGCCCAAGAGGCAGACGTTGCGGTGAGCCAAGATTGTGCCATTGCACTCCAGCCAGGTGACAGACAGAGTGAGACTCCATCTCAATCAATGAATCAATCAGTAAAATTAAAAACTTGAAGCCAGGCATGGTGGCATGCTCCTGTATTCCCAGCTACATAGGAGTTTCACCCAGCTGATGGGAGAAGATCACTTAAGCCTGGGAGGTCAAGGCTGCGGTGAGCTATGATCTCTCCACTCCAGCCTGGATGACAGGGCAAGACTCTGTCTCTAAAAATGAAAAAAATAAAAAGTAAAAATGAAAAAGACGAGACTTTTATAACTTTCTGAAACAACCATTCAAAATGGTTTTAAAACCATCAAGAAATTGGTTTGCTGGGATCATCTTCAACATCCCGTAGGAAACTGATATTGAAGATACTGAAATTTACAGCTTCACCTGTGGATTCTGAATTAAAAGTTTCGAAAATGGATGTTTTAAAATTCTTAGCAGGTTCAGGTGTGGTGGTTTGCGCCTATAATCCCAGAACTTTCAGAGGCTGAGGCAGATGGATCACTTGAGGTCAGGAGTTTGAGACCAGCCTAGCCAACATCATGAAACCCCATCACTATTAAAAATACAAAAATTAGCTGGGTGTAGGGGCACACACCTGTAGTCCCAGCTACCTGGGAGGCTGAGGCAGGAGAATTGTTTCGACCAGAGAGGCAGAGGTTGCAGTGAGCTGCGATGGCACAACTGCACTCCAGCCTGGATGACAGAGCCAGATTCTGTCTAAAAAATAAAAAATAAAAAATAAAATTCCTGGCAGTTTTCTATGATATATCACAAGGTGATATTTCTGTTACATTTTGTAAAGAGAAGGATTTGTCTTTATTTTTCTTCTGTCTTATATTTTTCCCTTAGATTTTTGCTAAGTCTTGATCACTTTTTTTTTGGGACTACAGCTCCTTGACTGCAAAGTAACAACTGTTGCAAAAGGAAGTTTTCTACTTGTTAAAAGCCGGTAGCTTGTTAGCCCTGTTGTTTAAATACTGGATTTTTCTTTCAAATTTCACAAATATCTTAAGAATGACTGGCACATTTGTGTTCTTAACACTAAGGAAATTCTTGGTAGACAAATAAGGCCAGATGGAGGGTGCAGCAGAGAGCTTAATATCCTCTTGGAATGGAAGGAGCGGGGGCCATACTAAAACATGCTCCAGGCCTTCCAGGAGCCCCTATTTTCCCATATACACATATAAGAGACATTTTTCTTTTTTCCTTGATTGGGGCCAAGAGTAATTTTTGTGTCAGAAGTGAGTGCTAAGTGGCTGAGTAGGTGTGAGGAAGGCTTAGAGATCCAGCTTATTTATAGACAATCTGATTATAATATTTATGATCATTGATTTTTAAAAACTACCGGACCTCTTTAAAATGGTTGGATATGAGACTGGTATATACTGAAGCTAATAGCTTTCTCTTTTTAAAAAGATAGTGTCTCTCTCTGACGACACACAGGCTGGAGTGCAGTGGCACTATCAGAGCTCACTGCATCCTCAAACTCCTGGGTTCAAGCGATCCTCCCACCTCAGCCTTCTGTGTAGCTGGGACCACAGGTGTGTGCCACCATGCTTGGCTAATTTCTTAATTTTTTCTTTTTTGTAGAGATGGAGTCTTGCTATGTTGCCCAGGCTGGTCTTGAACTCTTGGCCTCAAGCGATCCTCCTCCCTTGGCCTCCCAAAGTGTTGGGATTACAGGTGGGAGCCACCTCTCAGGGCCTAAGAGTTTTCTTATATATCAGCAATAACTAACTCTAATGCAATTGGAGAAAAGAAAGAGCCCATCTGCAATACCCTTCAAATATCAGAAATCTCTAGGAATAAACCTGGCAAGAAATGTATGAGATCCCTTTGTGGAAAGCTGTGAAACTGGCAGGGTGCAGTGGCTCACGCCAGTAATCTCAGCACTTTGGGAGACCAAGGCAAGTGGATCACCTGAGGTTAAAGGTTCCAGACAAGCCTGGCCAACATGGTGAAACCCTGTTCTCTACGAAAAATACAAAAATTAGCCGGGCATGGTGGTTCATGCCTGTAATTCTAGTTATTTGGGAGGCTGAGGCAGGAGAATCGCTTGAACCCAAGAGGCGGAGGTTGCAGTGAGCTGAGATCACAGCATTGCACTCCAGCCTAGGCAACAAGAGTGAAACTCGGTCTCAAAAACAAAAATAAAACAAAAAAACACAAAAAAAGAAAAAGAAAAGAAAACTGGAACTTTAGGAAAAAAATACATAGAAAACCCAAATAAACCAAAGGATGCTATATTCTATAATGGGAAGATTCAAAACTTTAAAAATGTTAATGCAAACCGATGTTAAAGACTAGATGCAACCGGCTTGCCTTCCCAGATATCCAAATATATGCTAAAAGTTAGGGTAATTAAAATAGTGCAGTATTGTTGTAGAATCAGAAAAACTGCCAAAGAGCTAGAATGTATATGAGAATTTAATATATGGTTAAAGAGATAATTCAAATTAGTAGCGGAAAGAATATACCATTTAAAGGTGTGGGAACCATGAGATACAGTTAGATCCATTCCTTATGCCATATAGGTCAGTAAATGCTGATTGTATTAAAATTCAAATCTGAAAATCAAGACAGTAAAAATACGGGAGGTAAATTTAGAAGAATTATTTTCTAGTTTTGGAGTAGTTTCAAGTTACTCATGTGAGACACAAAACTCAGACTAAAAGGAAAAGAGGAGGTATTTGACTAATATTTACTTTGGAAATAGGAGTTGAATGAGAGGCAGGGAACTTTTCAGTTCATTACTCTTTATTTATACTGTATACATGCACACACACACACACACATATTTTAAAGGAACTGTGCAGGCACTATACATGTAATTTTTTTTTTTTGAGACGGAGTCTCGCCCTGTTGCCCAGGTTGGAGTGCAGTGGCGCAATCTTGGCTCACTGCAAGCCCCGCCTCCTGGGTTGGCGCCATTCTCCTGCCTCTGCCTCTGGAGTGGCTGGGAGTGCAGGTGCCCGCCAGCACTCCCGGCTAATTTTTTTGTATTTTTAGTAGACACGGGTTTTCACCGTGTTAGCCAGGATGGTCTCTATCTCCTGACTGACCATGTTAGCCAGGATGGTCTCTATCTCCTGACCTGGTGATCCACCCTCCTCGGCCTCCCAAAGTGCTGGGATTACAGGCGTAAGCCACTGCGGTCGGCCCTATACATGTAATTTTTTAAAAACAAGAGAACTTTTAAAAATGTAACAAAAACATGCACCAAAAAATGTATACTTCTTCATACCTTGAAGAAATATATTTTACATTTTTACAGCAGACATTAATGAACCTTTAGTCCTGTGTGCCTGTGGCTGAGTGCCACAATTACTACTTGAGCCCATAACTACGACAGTTATTACTGTTACTACTTGAGACCATCACTATGACAGTTATTACTCTTACTACTTGAAACCGTCATTACAAGACTGAACGAAGGAACAAACGTAGAAATGATAAAAAATAAACTGTTATAAAGGAAAGGGAAACGGGGAAGAAGAAGGGAGCGCCCTGCTTCTAGTGGGCAAAGGCAGCCCCCCTGAGCTTCCACAGCCCTTCGTATTTATTGGGTAGAATGAGCAGGGAGGAGGCGGTAAGATTGATCAGCTGCTTGATTGATCACAAGTTCCCATTACTAACAGGCTTCAATTATGTCTAATCATAAAAACACTTGTGCCTGGGTCGTGAATGCCCTCAGCAGTCACAGTTTGTCAGTTTGCCAGCACCCTGCTCTCATGAGAAAGTTTGCTGTACTCACATGACCTCCAGTGGTATAATGAGTTGATCGTGACCCTCAATCTTTGATCACGACCCTCAATCTTTCGGCCTCTAAGAGCTGCCGGCGGCGGTGGGGAGGTGCCAGCCTGCTGAGGCCTTTAGATTCCTAGGCTTCTGGCATTTTAAAACCACCACTGCATTCTACCTCCCCTTGGATAACACCCTGAAACAGGTCAAGAAGAAATATAGGAGAAAAAAGTACCTGCTGTTGTATATTTCTATTTCGAATGAATACTAGCTGAACATTTACTAAATAATATTGTTAGGTATCAGCAAAAGCAGGCTTATAATAGTTGGATGAGGACAGGAAAAGACTATGAAATGGGCAGAAAAGATTACTGGATGTTCTGCAGGTTCAGTGTGCTTTGGCCTATTTTTCAACTGTGTAAATTTCGGCTGCCGCTGCCTTGCCCTCCTCCTCGTCCTCCTCTCTCTCCTCCCTCTCCTCCTCCTTCTCCTCCTTCTCCTCCTTCTTTCTAGTAAGCTTACTGGAGTGAAACATTTTCAAAAAGGGTTGACGCAAATAATTCTTGTCCAAAGAAATAGAAATAATAGAAGTGTGAAGGGGCGTGGGAGGGGGTTGAGATGTGCCCGTTCAGGCCGGGGGCACTGGAGAGGGTGTGCGTGTGAGTGGGGGTTGGGGGCGTTAACAGTTTCTCCTCCCCACAATGAAAGAGAAATAGTAAATTCTCCTGGCGGTGGCGAATCAGGTGGAAAGGTGGAGCCAAGGCTCTTTGCAAACTGTCTGGGGAACCAGGGGTTGGTAGCAAGGAAGACTGTTAGGTGGTGACCCTGGGGGAGGAGGAGGGGGTGGGGAGCAGGGAGCGGGGAGCGGGGACAGCCCGGGGGAGGAATGGGAGAGGGAGGAGGATGCGAGGGGCACAGGGACAGCCTCCCAGGCTGAGGCCGCCAGTGGAGTCACGGGTAAGGGGAGGGCCAGACCCAGGGCCACCCACTTCCCTGCCGGCGCGCTGCAACAGCTCCTCCCCGCGTCTCGGGTTTCAATGGCTGGGCCCGCCTGGAATGCTCCTTCTTTATTTTTGAAGGATAATATTGCTGGACATAGAATTCTTTGTTGATATTGGTCAGAACTTTGAATATATCATCCAGTATCTTCTGGCCTCCGTGGTTTATGATGAGAAATCAGCTGAGGATTCTTGAATATGACTTGTCTGTCTCTTGTGCTTTCAAGATTCTCTTTCAACAGTTTGATTATGATGTATCTGGCTGTGTATCTCTTTGAGTTTACTTTACTTGCACTTTGTTGAGCATCTTAGATATGTAGATTAATGTTTTCCATCATTTTGGGAAGTTTTGATTCGTTATTTCTTCAAATATTCTTTCTATCCCTTTCTCTGTCTCCCCTCCTTCTGAAGTTCTTATCCACATCTTGCTTTGTTGCTGATGTCCCAGTGGCCTCCAAAACTTTGTTCATTTTCTTCATTCTACTTTCTTTCTGTTCTTCAAACTAGGTAATATCAATTGACCTACCTTCAAGTTTGCTGATACTCTATTCTGCTTCTTCAAATTTTCTGCTCAGCCCCTATAGTGAAATTTTCATTTTAGTTGTTGTACTTTTTAACTCCAGAATTTCAATTTTTCAAAAATATGTAATTTTGATCCCTTTGTGAATATTTGCATTTGGTGAGACCTTGTTTTCATAATTTACTTCAGTTGCTTAGACACACATTCTGTTAGCTCTTGGAGCACATTTAAAATAACTAATTTAAAGTATTTTCTAGTAAGTCTAAAGTCTGTACTTCCTCAGGGAACCGTTTCTATTAGTTGCTTACTTTCCTATTATAGAGCTATACTTTCTTGTTTCTTTACATGCCTTGTAATTTCTATTGATGACGATTTAAAATAATACATTGTGACACCTCTTAAAATCATTCTCTCCCTCCCCAGAATATATTGTTGGTGCTGCAATTTTTTAGCTGCTTTGTATATTTAGTATTTTTTTGAACTAATTCTACAAAGTCTGTACTCTTTGTTTTGTGGCAACTGAAGTCTCTATTTGGTTAGCTTGGTTGTTGAGTAAGGATAGGACAGAGATTTCTGTAAATACCATAAACCAGTAAATCTCCAAGTCAGGTCAAATACGGACAATCTTGCATGTGGAGTCTTCCAGAGTATTACCAGATGGGTCTGACCAGACAGTTCTGATGAGGACAAATCTTTGGGAATGAGGCTTTAAAAAGAGCTTCATTCTGCTCACTCTGGTGGCTCCAATACTGTCCCAGGAATGTGGGGTGTTATTTTTCAAGGACACTGCAGGAAAGGAAAGTGAGGCATGAGAGTGAATCAAGGTAAAATGCCACAAAGCTTACTGTTCTTACTGAGCATTGGCTAGTTTTCTTAAATACATGCTTCTTGAGTTGCTACAAGTCTTTGGTCAATTTCTAGAGTTCTGGAAAAGTTGATTCTAATAATCTTTGCCAACTTTATCCTTGTTTCTATGGAGAACAGAAGCTTTGTCAGTATTTATTCCACCATTTATGCTGAATTCACTCCTTGATTTTTAAAAATTAATGATCTAAATAACAGTCATATCTCTCTGTATAAAGAACACAGTGCTCTGGAATACGATTTTGGGGGATTCACATCCTGGCTTTGCTGCTTACCAGTTTGTGGCCTTTGGCAAGTTACTTAACTTGTCTGTGTATCAGCTTTCTTTTATGAACTGGGCATATTAATAGTACTCATCTCATAGGTTGGTTGTGACTATATAAAATGAGTTAATATGTGGAGAGTTCCTATAAGGATGCTTAGTACAGAATAAACATTTGGTTAATCTTACCTTTATGACAGCTACTCTAAATTTTCACTACAATTCCACACACTTGATAGGCTGCCGGCTCCTGCTCCTCCTCCCCCTCCTCCCCCTCCTCCTTCTTCTTCTTCTTCTCCTTCTCCTCTTCTTCCTCCTCCTCCTTCTCCCCCTTCCCCTCCCCTTCCCCTTCCCCTCTTCTTCCTCCTCCACCCTCTTCCTCTTACTCATCTTCTCCTTCTTCTTCTTCCTCCTCTCCCTCTTCTTCGACAGGGCTTCCCAGGCTGGAGTTCAGTGGTGCTATCTTGGCTTACTGCAACCTCCACCTCCTGGGTTCAAGCAATTCTCCTGCCTCAGATTCCTGACCTAGCTGGGACTACAGGCATGCACCACCACGCCTGGTTAATATTTTGTGTGTGTGTGTGTATTTTTAGTAGAGATGGAGTTTCACCATGTTGGCCAGGCTGGTTTCAAACTCCTGACCTCAAGTGATCTGCCCACCTCAGCCTCTCAAATTGCTAAGATTACAGGCATGAGCCACCACATCTGGTCCTGATAGGCCAACTTCTAAATTGAGGTTGATAGAATTGTTTACTGAAGTCATAGAGGTAGTGAGTAATTGATTCAAGCAACCTTGAAGAGTTGCTGCAAAGATTAGAGATAATGTGTAAAATTTTAAGCTCGTACTTAGAGGCTGCTCATTACATGGGAAGCACTCCTACAAATTATGGCTCTAGCATTTTCTCCATAGTGGGTAAACAGTACATAGTTCCTTGACTATTTAATTTTTTTGGATGAGTATATGTATTTATATTTAAATGTATCTTGCAGCTGCATGAGGGTTTTGCTGAAACATTTCTTCTCTTCCATATCCAGGTTTTGGCAGAGTTCAAAGACTGGGAAGCAAGGTTCAGCCATGTTGGGCCTTTGGGCTCATAGATGAGCAAGGGTACCCCAATATGAGGACCGAGCACATTCTGGAACTTATCAGTTCTAAAGACCTTTAGAGGAGAAGGAGACAAGTAAAAAGTCTTTCAAAGCACAGTGAATGGGATGAAAGCAGGGATCAGGAGTAGCTAAAATGGAACAGGTGGCCTACATAAATACCAGCTGTGCATTATGGTTGATTTTATTGCCAGTTTATAACGTTGTCCATGGCTATTTTACAACAGTTTTCTTTATTCCTGACATTGTTGTAAATCTTGCTGTAAAATTGCTCTAATGCAGCAGAGAAGCTATGAAATGAAATGGGAACTCCAAGGATCAGTTGATTGTAGTGGAATGGAAGGGAGGCTGAGGATGCCCAGAGAGAAAATAAAGGAAAGCTGGGGGCAAAAATTAGTGGGCTGAATATCTCATTATGTATGAGAATTTGTCCTCTTAAGTCAGTTTAATTGTGAGCAAGAGCAGATAGCACTTTTAGGATGAATCCACCAGGTGGCACCATCGAAAACATTTCTTAGAAGGCCCCTTTGTCTAGTTTCTTAGAAGAGGTTAGTAAACGTGATTTTTAGAGGTGGAAACAATACTTATTCATTTTTGGAGGGGGAATGCATGGTGTGTATTACATTATTTTCTGTACTTTTTGTATTTGTGTATATATATTATAGTTCTAAACACTGAAAGACCCCTTTCTTAAGAGATACAATGTCAACTTGGGTCAATTTTGTAGGGCAGATTTGAGCCAAGCATCCCAGATTTAGGGATATATATAGTTTTTTCCTTTGCTTTTTTTTTTTTTTCTTTTTGAGACAGAGTTTTGCTCTTGTTGCTCAGGCTGTAGTGCAATGGTGTGATCTTGGCTCACTGCAGTGTCTGCTTCCCAGGTTCAAATGATTCTCCTGTCTCAGCCTCCCGAGTAGCTGGTATTGCAGGTGAGCGCCACCATGCCCTGCTAATTTTTATTTTTAGTAGAGACAGAGTTTCTGCATGTTGGTCAGGCTGGTCTTGAACTGCTGACCTCAGGTGATCTGCTCGCCTCAGCCTCCCAGAGTGCTGGGATTACAAGTGTGAGCCACCGTGCCCAGCCAGGTGTATATTTTTATACCTTTTGGTTAATATTAATATACTTTGGGTTTTCTTCTCATTTCTTAACCTGGGACTAGCTAAGTCTTTATACTTTTAATTTCCCTTTTTATCATCTCTGCCAAGCGGTGAAGGAGAGTACTAAGTAGCCCTCTCTACTTCTGCTCCCAGCAGCCAGCCGCTGGCTCTGCCTCTACCTGGTCCCTTCCAGGATGTACTTCTGATGTGGTGGAAGTGGGGAAGGTTCTTGAAGGGAGATACCCACGATTCTTAAAATTATGCACCAAGACACAGCACAGAATTGGAATCCAAGAAAGTTGGATTTCTGGCCCATTCTGCCTCTTTCTTTCTAGCTCACTACTTAATTCAAGGGTTATTGCAAGGATTAAAGAAGGTAATGTGTGCAAAATGCTCCGTATGTGGCCTGGTACATGCTAGGTGCCGAATGCTTGTAAGAAAATAAAGTTTAAAAAAATGTGTATTAAACTAATACCTTTTCAGCAGGAGGCTAAATAAACTTCTTGTCCACGTCAGATTTTTTTTCTCACTTTTTTAAAAATCAAGAAGGATGTGAGCAACCAGGAATTGAGATTTGGCATTAATCTTCATTCTTGGTGCCTAGGGTTGGCCTTGTGTATCAGCGACGAAACAGGCTATTTTTGACATTGAGTTGTCCAGCATTCTCTAAGGTGAAGCTAAAGGCTTGCATATTGGAAAGATTTAGCGAATAACAGAGGCAGGCTCCACTCTTGCTTCCCATCGGGAAAGGCAAGAGCAGCCTGCAGAGAGAGCCCCTCTGAGGGCAAAACTCACACTGCATGCTGCTTGTGAAAACTGCAACAGGGAGTTAGAGATGCCTGGGGCAGTTGTGATTTTCACTGTTCATTTATCTGTAATCATTTCTGTAAGGAAGATTGATGGATGCAGGGGGGTGAGGGTGGGCGGAGGAAGTCACTGCTGCATAGTGATGCACAGAAACTGATATTTCATCAGAAGGAAGCTCTTGATAGTTGTTTTCCTGGCAAGCTGGAGATGACAGACAGTCTTTACTAACCGAGTTGTTTATCCCCCCTGTCAAGTACCTAGTCCTGCAGGGCGCTGCTTAATGAACCAGAAGTCCTGCCTCTTAAGTATCTCACCAACTCAAATGTGTGCATGTCACCTTGGCGTGAATCGGAGCAGGCGCTGAGGGATACCGTTTGGAGGCATATGCAAGAGGAAGCTCCTTGCATAGCCTGCCTCTGGAGCCTCAAGTTCAACTTCCATGGGGCCAACAGGGGAGCCGGGCTGGGCAGAAGCTCCTGGGAACCAAAGCAAATGGTCTGAGAGTCTGAGAACATAGTAGAGGTAACGTGTTTGCATCCTCTCTGGCTGCAGCACCCCAAGTCCTTGCAGACTTAAGTAGCCTATCTGCAAGTTTTGATAGTTTCTGAGCCCTAGCGGGTAACATTAATACTTATAGTGGCCCAGGGTCGGGGATATAGAGTGGTGACTACTTGGCAGAACTGGAGCTTGCTCAGATGAAGAGATAAATTGTACTGGTTAAACGAAGCTTAAGTGCAGGGTTTGGACTTTGTTTCCATCTTTCGTATGGACTCTATAAGCACCTACGCACAGCATTCTAGAAACTCTGCTCTCATCCCTTCTGTCTCATGTCATCCTCCCAACTCCAGTGGGGGGACATACTCTCCCTGTGTCATGTGAGAAATTCCTTTCTCATGGAAAGCAGATGGCATTCCTGGACTCTCCTTGGCCTGGCTGTTGGTAAGCACAGGAACTCAAGGCGTCTGAATCTCTTGTCAGAGGTGGGCTGTAAGGCTACAGAAGAGGAAGACGGAGGAGTGCCTGCAGAGCTCCTGCCTGAAGCCTTTGGATGGGCCCTGCTGACTTGCCGTGTGTGTGTGTGTGTGTGTGTGTGTGTGTGTGTGTGTGGTGTAGTGCTTATTATTTGCCCTCAGTGAGGCAAGAGAGCAGGGATCAGGTGTCTCCCGGCATCTGGTCTCATGAAGACAATAGAAGTGGTTGGATCAGGTCCACTGCCATGCTTGGCTTGCTCATGTCTCCTAGGATTGGCTGCCTGGTGGCCATCCCTCTGCCATCCCCTTGACTGCCCTGCGAGTGACGTCCACTCTGAGACCCCAGGCCACTCAGAAAAATTGAAAAACTGAAGATTGTCAAGTTGAGGTGCAGGTAGGGGGCAGGTACTGGTGGTGGGGTGCTTTGATCTTCTGTAGTTGGAGGATCCTCTTTCAGAATAGTAATACAATTTGTGAATTAATAAAATTAGGTATGAAAGAGGATATGTAGAAAAGAAGATAAATCACAAGCTACACAATTTTTAAGTTGACAAAACTACAAACATCACAAAATAACATAATATTTTAAATTAATTATCTGCCTGGAATACTCTAATTTTTTTTTGATCTTTTGCCTGCATCGTCTTTGATAGCAATTTTTTTTGATATTGCTTTTTGTAGAGAGAATCTCAAGATAATGGAGTCTTTACTCTGTTGTGGTTAATTAAACATTTTTTGATGTTATTCATAATTTGAGATGTTTCTTTTAGCTTCTCAACCTGCTATACAGATAAAAAGCACTTTAATGTCAGGTAAATATTTAGAATTGTTGCCAAGTTTTAAATTTCCTCCATCAATTTTCTTTCATATGTCACATATGAGTTGTGAGATTTGGAAGGATATTTCAGACCAGCTTCTGTATGTATTTTTTTTCTCCTCCTCTAATCACATGCTCCTGGTGTTGTGGACAGTAGCACATGACCATGTCAGGACATGACCTCTGGCCCTGCATCTTGGTGTCATGACGCTGAGTGAGCCCACTTGAAGGGTGGTAGAAGTATCCCTGGACATCATTACTACACCAGGACAGCAATAACTCAGCTCTCTGAGGAAGTTACTGTGAACCACATGCTCATATTCTACTCAAGTCAAAGTAAATGTGCCCCCAACTCAATTTGTCCTTAGCTACACCCCAAAAGTTCTCATGGGGAGTCTCTCACACCCCTTCCACTTAACATGATGGAAAGCCTGATTGGAGGGAGGTGTCATCAGTGGGAAGAGACACAGCCTTCACTGATTGCAGTTAAAATGTCTTACTTTTGAAAATAGGACAAAAACGTATGACCATGTGCATACACTGCTGAAGCCCCTCCCCAGGCCATGGAAGGCGCCTGTGTGAGTGCAAGTGAGATGCCCGGAAATGTAAGTTTTTTTTTTTTTTTTTTTTTTTGAGAGGGAGTCTTGCTCTGTTTCCCAGGCTGGAGTGCAATGGCCGGATCTCAGCTCACTGCAAGCTCCGCCTCCCGGGTTTACGCCATTCTCCTGCCTCAGCCTCCCGAGTTGCTGGGACTACAGGCGCCCGCCACCTCGCCCGGCTAGGTTTTTGTATTTTTTTTTAGTAGAGACGAGGTTTCACTGTGTTAGCCAGGATGGTCTCGATCTCCTGACCTCGTGATCCGCCCGTCTTGGCCTCCCAAAGTGCTGGAATTACAGGCTTGAGCCACCACGCCGGAGTTTTATCTGCTCAGGGGAGGGCCAGGTATTGCTTGGTATCACATTCCAGGGGAAAGGAAGAGACAGTCAAGGCCTTCTAGCTGTTATCTTTGATCTTAGTGCTCCGTATTTTCTATTCTGCGTGATACAAAAACAGATTTATATCATGTTCTAGCACAGAGATGAAAAGCATTTTCACTTTTGGCAGGCCCTGGAACATCATGTAATCAATATTTTTTAATTGGTTGAACTGGATGCATAATTGGAAAGCTAATGGAAGGAGATACGTTTGACCAGGAAGGGCCCTTGGTGATCACTGATTATTCATTTTTACAGATAGAAAAGCCAGGAAGGGGAATGACTGTCTGAAGGTGACAGTGAGTGACAGAGATGAGGCCCATGGCAAGGTGCACTAGTACACTCTGCCTTTGCATGACTGTAAGCAATTAAAGTCTCATCAGAAGTCATCTTGAGTTAATGCACGGAACAAATACAGATGAAGATGTCTAGGAGCAACAGTGACATTTACACTGAAGCCACTTGAAGGTTTATTATAAAATGTTGCACTGAATACTTTATATACACCTGTCTTGGTTAGTCACTATTGTTATTTTCTCCAGTCTGTGGGTTACATGCCCCCTCCTGACCCACAATACCATACCACAAGATAGGCTGTGTATTGGCCAGGTGTGTACCTGGCAAAAGTCTTCTCTGCTTAGGCTCAGCTGTGTATGGGTCATGAAGACTGTGGACTAGAGGACTGGGCTTGAGGACAGAAGAGTCATAGGACACTCTGGCCAGGAAAAGGGAAAGGGGCCTGTTCCTACCAGGAACACTCTCTGTGGAGTGTGTCCACCCTGCAGGGAAAGGTTCAGGTCTGAATAGGAGGCACAGACTTTGTGTCTACAGAACCCTGCAAACAGAGGCCTTGTGGAGGTTTGGTCAAGATGGAGAGGCCAGTTGGCAGCATGCCATGGGCTAGACTGCCCATGACATGGAGGAAAAGGCAACTATTGGCACTGAGCTGACAACAGTGGGAGGTGGAGCCTCAGTGGAAGTGGATTGTTTGCTTCTCATCCTGCCTCCAACACTTGGTACCCACATGACCCTGCACAAGGAACCTTCTTGGCTCCTCTGAGCCTCTGCATCTTGGGCTGTCAAATGCCAAGAGAAAAAGAAATAAGACTGATCTCATAGCATGGTCATGAGAATTAAATGAGATAATCCATGTAAAGCAACTGAGATGTAAAAACAACAATAATGAAAGTGACACTAATCTTAGCCAGGGGCTACTTTGACTTTGCTAAGTGGTTTTACAATAAATAGCATTATTTATTTATTTATTTATTATTGCTTATCATTATTTTTAATATTACTATTAAATCAGTCTCAATGGCTGTGGATGGGGGTAAGATGACCTGGACCTGTGAGCCCTGCCTCTCTTTTAGCCTCCTCCATGCCCAGGTACCCAGTCCCTGCAGGTGTGTGCAGCCCACTCTCCCATGAGAACTTCAGGGTGTCCAGCCAAGGGCAGGGCCTCTGGGAGCCTCTGTTTTCTAACAGGGGCTGGGCTACTGGGCTCAGGAAGCCCATATAGCCCTGTGCTTCTAGGGAGGATGGTGAGACAAAAGGAAGCATGAGAAGAAGGCAGTCTGCAGTTACTGAGCACCTACTATGTACCATGACTCTAGAAGAGTTTATATATGTTATCTCGCTTAGCAATGCTATCATTAGGTGTTCTTATCTCCATAAAAACAGGGAAATAGACACTTTGAGAAGTATTCTGCTCAAGTGTGGAGCTGGTGAACACAGGACCCGGACTCAAACCTGCATCCATGTGACTCATGCCTGCTCCACTATTCAGGTGTGGGAAAGGCTGCTTATTCCATTCCATGTTCATTTTTGCATAAAATAACTGTTGACTCAAACAAGAAGGTGAATTACAAGGTAACTTACCTTAAAAACCAGTTGGGATTTTGACTGGAAGTGGACTGAAGCTACAGACTGCTTTTGGTAGATTTGACATTTTTATGATATTGAGAGTTCTTCACCTTGAATATGGATTACGTTTTTAGTTATTAAGATATTCTTTAGGCCAGGGGCATGACTCACACCTGTAATCCCAGCACTTTGGGAGGCTGAGGCAGGTGGATCACTTGAGGTCAGGAGTTCGAGACCAGCCTAATCAACATGGTGAAACCTATCTCTATTAAAAATACAAAAATTAGCCAGGTGTGGTGGCAGGTGCCTGTAATCCCAGCTACTCGGGAGACTGAGACAGGAGAATCACTTGAACCCTGGAGGTGGAGGTTTCAGTGAGCCAAGATCACACCACTGCACTCCAGACTGGCTGACAGAGTGAGACTCTATCTCCAAAAAAAAAGAAAAAGAAAAAGAAAAAGATATTCTTTAGAAGATACTAGACACTATAAAATAGGAAAAGACAAATCTAAAACGTATAGATGTAATTGTAACATGTACAGCTGGAAAAGGATTAGTATCCAGCATATATAAAGAACCATTATAAATTCAGAAAAACAACCTAATGGAAAAGAGGAAGAAAGGATACAGATAGATATTTCTCATAGGTAGAAACATAAATAGTAAAAAAAAAAAAAATGAAGAAAAACTCAATAGTATGGGTTGAGTTAATTTTCTTGACTACATTTCTTAAAAGTTTCTTGACTGCCTTTAATTGAAAATACTAATATTCAAGAAAATGAAAATTAAGACATCACATGATACTTTTTAAATACTCTTCAATTTATAAACATTAAGAAATTTGATAAGATCAAGTACTCGGAAATATAAAAACAGAAAGAACATACACTGTTGGCATGAGTGTAAGCTGATATAAGCACTTCAAAAAGCATCGTCTTATAAACTTGAATATAAGTAAGTCCTATGAACCCATTGATTCTCTCTACACCCAGGAGAAATTCCTGTCCCTGAGTACTAAAAAAGCATGTACAACAGAATGTTTTTAGCAGCCTTGGTAGTGGCCAGAATGAGAATAATGTAGATGTCCAACCATCGGAAAATAGATGAATAAAAGCTGGGTATATTTACTTAGTGGGATATGATACAACTGTGGAAATGAATGACCCAAAGCTGCCACCATCAGGAGATAGATGGGTGACGGTGAGCCTCAAAACTTCAGAGTCAGTAATGTGAGATGATACCATTTTTATTATGCTAAAATCCAAGCACAGCTAAACAGTATATTGTTTAGGAATACAGACATAATCTAGAAAAAACCTTTTTTTTTTTTTTTTTAAATGAGAAGGATAAGCACAAAACTAGAAATAATTGTTCCCTCTGAGGCAGAGGGGTGCAGTCAGGGGGTTCTAAGGGGATTCCTTGTGTTGGGCATGGTCTTTTTCTGAGCTTGGTGGTTGAGTTGGGGTACTGGTTTTGTGAGTATGCCTCATAACTCTGACATGCATTGTATCTGTTACCATTTTGTACTACATATCTCACTACCATTCCCTGATCCCTGTTTCCAGTCCTCTGCCTTATACTTCTGTATCCATTTCCCTGAACTCCGGAGCAGGAGATCAGACCTCTGTTTTAGCTGTTCCGGAATGGGCCCTGTGGGCTTGGAGAGTGGTAGTCACTGCATGGGGTTGGATGGGATCCTGGGGTTCACAACTCCTCTGTTTCAGGCTGAAATGCACATCTGTTCGTAGGCCCTTTTCCCCATCCATGCCAGGTGTCTTCAGGCCCTGAGCCCTCAGGAAGGGTCAGAGAGAAGAACTGCTGTGCTCGTGCCCCTACCCTCCAAATTGAGTGCCTGCATTTTTGGCTCAGGTCTCTGCAAATTCCAAAATGTTATCACTCTCTCTTCTCCATGGTGGCTTCCTCTCTCCTTCTGTTTTTCTTTGTCATTTTCTTAAAATAAATCATTTCAGTCTTTACATGCCATTTTGAGCAGTTCATCTTCTGGATTCAATTCACCATCCCTGGAGGTCAGGGTAACTTCCTGTGTTGAAATTTGCCTATTCTTTTACAAGTGAAATAAAGGAAAGATGTTCTGGTTACTCGGATCATCCAGGAGGTTTTCTGTTGGTGGAGGTTTGGGAGGAATGGACAACAGGCCCCTTGGCCTGCTGCTATTTCTGGTCTGACAGGCACAGCCCCTCCCTCTGCTGCTCCTGGAAGGCTGTTGCATTCTGAAGAAGCTTTTCTGAACTAGCCATGACACTGCAATTTTCATCACCATCACTACCTCTTTTTTTTTCCTTGCAACTCTAAATTTTAAGATGTTTATAATCAGTGCTAAATTTTCACTCTGATTTCACAGTCATGAGAGAAAATAGATAAGCATGATAGCATGCTTATCAAAGGGATTACTTTTTGTACTTTATGCATTAATTTATGTCTTTCAGGGCAGAATGCATTATTTAATCTGTTTTAAAAGATTAAATTATTTTATTCCTTTACATTACAAAAGGTGACACTGGCTTCTTATGACAGTGGCACCTAGCCAAGCGGAAACTTCCACTTGTGCCTGCCACCTCCTCAGGTACCAAGCCTACGGATTGAACATTGTAGGCCTGTAGACAAATGCAGAGCTCAAGTTAATTTAGAAAATACCATGCATAACCTGACGTTCTTTTTCTAACCCCAAACAGTCAAGACAGACATAAGGCATGAACATGTTATTTCAGCTGTCAAAGTAATGAAATCAATAGCCAAGAACTCGTACTAATTCAGTATTATTGAAGACAAAGCAACTTAGCACAGGATTTGAATAGGTTTGTATGGTTCTTTAAGCTCATATTTTAAAGTTGCACATCATTCAAATGGACTGTTTTTGTTGTATATTATGAACATACTGAAAAGGCAAAATAGAAATGCCCATTGAGATCATAATGGTCAATGTCATGGACGAGGTTATAGAAGTATACCTGTCATATGCTTTTTAGGTTCCACATTTATGCTAATGCTGTTTTCCTAGTGACTGGCTTTAATCAAGTTCTCCCATCTACTTCTGACATAGATGAAACTGAATTCATAACTGGGTTGGAAAGAGGAGCATCTAATTAAGATAATATTTATACTTGAAATATCTCTCCCCAGTAGGGAAAGATAATATCGTCACTTAGTATTTGGTGTGGATGATGATATTAAATGCTTTTCCCCATAGGAAACATAGTTCAACCAAGATCTTGTCTGAACTTGTAGAGACTTTAGCGTCTTTGAAGGGAGATGGCCAGGAATGTTTCCAGGAAATCATGAGTTTTTCATTATTCTTTCTTCTCTCTTTGATAAACAGGGTTTAGATAGCCAACCATGCTGCCCATAGTAACTTTGAGATATCATACTGGTTGAGGAATCATTTACATACAGTAAAATTTTCAATTGTGTAATAACCACTGAATTCCCTAAAAAGTTACCTTTGCCTCCCCTAAAAAGTTACCTTTTGCCTTTTTGCAGTCAGCCTCCTTTTTTCATTCCCAGCCTCTGATAACCACTTAGCTATTTTCTCTCCGTATAGTTTTACTTTTTCCAGAATGTTGTATAAATGGCATCAGATAGCATGATGGTTTTTGTATCTGGCTGCTTTCACATAGCATGCTTTGAGATTCATTCATGTTGTTTCAGCATAAGTTCTTTTCTGTTCTTTTATTTTAGTAACATTGTAGTGCATGGATATATCAAAATGTGTTTATCCATTCACCAGTTGAGGAACATTTGGGTCATTTCTAATTTCTGGCAATTCCAAAAAGTGTTTATGAACATTAACATTCAGATCTTTGTGTGAATGTGTGTTTTTACTTCTCTTGTGTAAATACCTAGGAGTGAGATTGCTGGGTCATATGGCAGGTTGAGATTTACTTTTATAAAAACTACCAAACTCTTGTCTAAAGTAGCTGCACCATTTTTCATCCCTACCAATATTAGGTACTATTTAGGAGAGTTCCAGTTGCTTCATGTATTCACCAACTTTAAGTATTGTCACTTAAAAAATATTAGTCATTCTAATATGTATATAGTGGTATCTCCTTGTGGTTTTGATTATTTTCCTCATGACACCGAGCATCTCTTTATAGGTTTATTTGCCATATGAAACTCTTCTTTAGAGAGTCTGTTCATAGAGTAATTTTTTTGGCCATTCAAAACTGGGTTTTCATTGGAACAATACAGAGATTAGCATGGCCCCTGTACAAGGATGACAAATTCATGGAGCATTCCGTATTTTTTAAAAAATGGATTTTTCACACAAGAAACGTAAGTAGGTAGTCCATAGACCCTAAAAATAAGCTACACAATAGAAACTACAAAGTAACCAGCTAACAACTCTACAATAAGATCAAAACCTCACATACCAATATTAACCTTGAATGTAAATAGTCTAAATGCTCCACTTAAAAGGCACACAATGGCCGAGCGTGGTGGCTCACACCTGTAATCCCAGCACTTTGGGAGGCTGAGGCGGGTGGACCACGAGGTCAGTACTTCAAGACCATCCTGGCTAACATGGTGAAAGCTCGTCTCTACTAAAAATACAAAAAATTA
>NW_012112253.1:3701799-3737992 GCF_000951035.1 Colobus angolensis palliatus
CACATGTACCCTAGAACTTAAAGTATAATAAAAAAATAAAAAAAAAAAAAAAAGAAAAACAAGAAACAAAAAAGGCACACAGTGGCAAGTTGGATAAAGACGAAAGGTAAGACCCATTCATCTGCCATCTTCAAGAGACCTATCTCACTTGCAACAGTGCCCATAGGCTCAAAGTAAAGAGGTAGAGAAAGATCTATCACACAAATGAAAAAGAAAAAAGAGCAGGGATCGTTGTTCTTATATCAGATAAAACAGTCTTTAACAACAGTAAAAAAGGACAGAGAAGGGCATTACATAATGATAAAGGGTTCAATTCAAAAAGACTTAACTAACCTAAATATATCAATACCCAACATCAGAGTACTCAGATTCATAAAGCAAGTACTTCCAGACCAATGAAAAGTCTTATATAGCCCGCACAATAATAGTGGGAGACTTCAACACCCCACTGACAGTGTTCAACACATCATTGAGGCAAAAGACTAACAAAGAAATACTAGGCTTAAATTTAATACTTGACTAATTGGACCTAATAGATATCTACCGACCACTCCATCCATCAACTACAGAATATACATTCTTCTTGTATGCACATAAAATGTACTCTAAGATCAACCACATGTTCAGCCATAAAGCATTTCAATAAATAAAAAAAAATCAGATTCATACCAACCATACTTTTGGACCATAGTGGAATAAAAGTAGAAATGAATACCAGGAAGAAGAGACCAAGAAGATCTCTCAAAACCACATAATTACAAGGAAATTAAGCAACTTGCTCCTGAATGACTTTTGGGTAAACAACAAAATTAAGGCAGAAACTAAAAAAGTATTTGAAATAAATGAAAACAGAAACATGACATAGCAAAATCTCTGGATACAACAAAAGAAGTATTAAGAGGAAAGTTTATAGCTCTAAATACCTACATCAAGAAGTTAGAAAGATCTCAGATTAATACTCTAACATCACACCTAGAGGAACTTAAAAAGCAAGAGCAAACTAACCCCAAAGCTAGCAGAAGAAAATAAATAACTGAAATCAAAGCAGAGCAGAATGAAACTGAGACCCAAAATTCCATACAAAAGGTTTATAAAACCAAAAGTTGGCTCTTTGAAAAAATAAACAAGCTTGATAGACTGCAAAAAACAAATAAACACAGAGGTGACAAAGATGATATTATAATTAATTCCAGAGAAATACAAAAGGTCCTCAGAGACTATTATGAACACATCTATGCATACAAACTAGAAAATGTAGAGAGAGGAACGGACAAATTCCTGGAAACACACGACTTCCCAAGATTGAATCAGGAAGAAATTAAAATTTCGAACAGACCATTATCAGATTCCAAAATCGAATCAGTCAGACAGAAGTGAACCATAAAAAGCCCTGAACCGGATACATTCACAGCTGTATTCTACCAGACATACAGAAAATTGCTTGTACCAAATCTTCTGAAATTATTCCAAAAAATCGAGGAGGAGGAACTCCTCCCTAACTGATTGTATGTAAAGACGCAATGAAAAAAGAAAGCCACAGGCCAGTATTCCTCATGCACATAAATGCATAAATCCTCAACAAAATACTAGCAAACTGAATCCACCAGTGCACCAAAAAGTTATTTCATCACAATCAAGTAGGTTTTCTTCCTGGGATGAAAGGTTGGTTCAACATATGAAAATCTATATATGTGACTCACAAACATAAAGATAATTAAAAACAAAAACCATATGATTATCTCAATAGACACAGAGAAAAGTTTCCACAAAATCCAACATCCCTTCATGATAAAAACCCTCAACAAACTTGGTACTGAAGAAACATACCTCAAAATAATAAGAGCCATCTATGACAAACCCATAGCCAACATCATCCTGAAAAGGAAAAAGCTGGCTGCACTCCCTTTAAGAACAAAAATAAGCCAGAGATGCCCATTCTCACCACTTCTAATTCACATAGTACTAGAAGTCCTAGCCAGTGCAATCAGGAAAGGGAAATAAATAAAAGGCATCCAAATAGGAAAAATAAGATGTCAAATCATCTCTCTTTGCTGATGATATAATTCTATACCTAGAAAACCCTAAGGACTCATCCAAAAAATTCCTTGACCTGATAAAAGACTTCATCAGGGTTTCAGGATATAAAGTCCATGTACAATGACAATGGTAGCATGTCTGTCCATGTACAACATTCAAGCTGAGAGCCAAGTTAAGAACCCAATCCCTTTTACAATAGAGTCAAAAAATAAAATACCAAAGAATACATCTAATCAAGAAGGTGAAAGATCTTCACAAAGAGAACTACAAAACACGCTGAAGGAAATCAGAGATGACACAAATAAATGGGAAAACATTCCATGCTCGTGTATTGTAAGAATTAATATTGTTAAAATGGCCATACTACCCAAAGCAATATACAGATTCAGTGCTATCAAATTACCAATGTCATTCTCCACAGAATTAGAAAAGAACGATTCTAAAATTCACATGAAACCAAAAAGAATAAAATTGAACCCCTACTTATCACCATATAAAAAAATTAACTCAAGATGAATCAATAATTTAAATGTAAGACTTCAAACAATAAAAATCCTAGAAGAAAACCCAAGGAATACCATTCAGTACATAGTCTTGCAAAGAATTTATGACTAAGTCCTCAAAAGCAATTGCCGCAAGACCAAAAATTGACAAGTAGGCTCTAATTAACCAAAGAGCTTTTGCACAGCAAAAGAAACTATTAACAGAATAAACAGAGAACTCACAGAATGAGAGAAAATATTTGCAAACTATAACCTGACAAAAATCTAATATCCAGTTCCATCACCCTGTATACTAATTCCCTGCTAGCTTTTCCTCACCACCAGATATACAGGTAAAGGCATGGTTCATCCACCTTTGGGAAATAGGAGGTCAGATTTTCTAGGAGGGGCCTATGGCCCATGGAGAGGCTTTGTTAGTTTATTGGAATAAAATTATAATATGTGCCCAGATGTAAGAAAAATTTCCCTCCTCCCCTCCCTCAAATTATTTTTCCAAAAGGAAGGAGTTGCCCAGTATTCAAAGCCTTACAAATTATCTTCTATTATAGGACAGTAATCTTAGTTGTTTTACTTTGAACAATATGTATTGTGTAAGGAAGACACACTTAGCCTTAATTGATCTCAATCAATTCTAGTTTAGGATACTCATAGGTCATCAGGAAGAATAAGAGAGGAAGAGTGGGAGTGGGAGAGAATATGAATACTTGAGTAGTAATTATCCTTAGGAAGAAGAGTTCAGCTTTTCAAGTGTCATTAATTGTAAATTAGCTTTTGAAGGACACTTTAAAAAGAAATAATTTGTCAGATCGTCACAGAAGATTTGAGGCGTAGTACTATCGTAATGCGCCAATGGATACTTGAAACTTGGGATAAAAATTAGAGTGATTGTGCCATTTGCATGTTTTAAAAGTGTGTATAACAACTTAGAAAGGAAATGGACATAAATGCAAAATGGCATGTAATGGTTAAAAATCTGGTTCTAGGGATGCCAGAGAAATAGATGTTAAAAGAGGTGAGCAGTTTGAATAAAATTATCGTATGAAATACTTAGAGAGCAACAAAAAGCAATCTTTTAAAAATAACACCTTATTCTGTGATATGTAAGGTTTAAATTATCTATGTGCAACTACATTGTCTGGCTACTTAATCTAAAGTATTACAATCTTATTTGCATTATTTAAGGATGCTATATTAAAATGTTCACATTGGGAAAATGGGCAAGTGTCTTCTTATAATCATAAATTTGTGGTAAAAGGAAATGGGGCTGCATTTGTTTCTTGTGATGCCTATAGGATCAATAGAAAAGGGTAGAATCAGAAGGGAAAATCCAGTTGTGTTCATTATCAGCAAAATGGAGCAATTGTGCCTAATTCAAGGAGAGAAATTTGAATTGCACTGCTCAGAACACACTGAGTACATGGCCAGTATACTACAGTCACTATTCTTGTCATCCCATGGGGGCTAAGACTTTTTTAAGTTTAATAACATTCTTTATGATTGTAAAAATAGTACCATTGTTTCTCATTATTTGTGAATTCTGTATTTGCAAATTCACTCATCGAAATGTATTTGTAGCCCCCAAATCAATACTCATGCCGTTGTCATGGCCATTCACAGACATGTGCAGAGAGGCAAAATGTTTGAGTTCTCTGAGGGCCACATTCCCAGCTGAGGCTGAATACAGGGAAGCTCTGCCTTACTGTTGGAGCTTTCATATTGTAAACAAATGTGCTTTTCATGTTCTGTTTAGAGCCACATATTTTGCATTCTGTGATTTTGCTGGTGATCTTGCCATTTGAAATGGCCCCCAAGAGTAGTGCTGAAGTGCTGTCTAGTGTTCCTGCACTCAGGATGGCTGTAATGTATGGCACAGAGAAAGTCATGTGTATTAGATAAGTTTCCTTCAGACATAAATAAGTTACAGTGCTGTCAGTAGTGAGTTCCAGTTAGTGAAGCAATAATGTAAATAAGGCGTCTTTTAGCAGAAACATGAAACAAAGATTATGTATTGATCAATTAACAAAAATATTGTGTGACCAGAGGCTCACAGGAACCTAACCCTTTGTTTCCTTTAGGAGCAGTGGTTCAATATTTGCTAATTCAGTGTTGGCAGCAACTTTATAGAACATGACTGTATATGTGGAGCATTCTGTTTGGTGACTTACATTTTGCTTATCAATATATCATGAACATTTTTTTCTAGGCCTTTAAATAATCCTAAGATTATTTTAAAAACTCAATTCATGGTAATTTACTTTCATAAAACAAGAGTGAATAGATTTGAAAGTTTTCCTTCAGGTCAAAGTAGTGAAGAAATTAATGGAAGAAAATTTGGCTGTCTGTGTGAGAGGTCAAATATCCAGGTATTCCAAAATGTGAAATGAAGAAGGCCAAATCAGGTTTTTACTTTTGGTCCAGATGTTTGAAAGAATGTTGACATTCAGCTCTATTTGAGGTTGTATTTATTTAATTACTAGAATAACATTTTTCCTCAACTTATTTACAGAGGGACAGAAAGGAGGTAAAGATTTGGGGAAAAGTCTAAAGTCAAACCTCTCAAGCATTACCTAATGAGTAATATGCAGAAAACAAGTTCCATGGAGTGTTGATATGTATAACTCCTGGGGTACAGTTTGAATATGCAGTCACAGTGAGACTCAAGTGTAAGCAAAGTCTTGTTACTCTGTTTCTGCAAATCTAATTAAATCTGACTGAACTACCATGCACTTGTGAGGTAGAAAATTTAAGCACAATTATCTAAGGGGCATTGTCCTCCTACTCACCCACCATGGGAAGGTTGCAGGGAACTGACACATATTGGAATGCTTGAGGAGGGCTTTCTGTAATTGGTGCACACTAAATTCCACTGCCATGCTGAGTTGCTAAGCCAGCATGGCCCCTTTTGATGGTGGTGGTGGTGTATGTTTGTGTGTGGTGGGAGGATAGCTTCCCCATTTCCAGCCAGACTTTTCCATTTGAGTCCTTCCTGAGGCCTAGCTGCAAATGCACAGGACCTGTATGTCCACCATCCCCTCACTCAGAGACTGCCCCTTCTCAAGACAGAAACTCCAAACTCCAAGCTAGAGGCCTCTTCTTGTTTGAAACATCTCTCTCATTAGGGCTTGATGCTTAAGTCTATCTCCTTCAAACTCTAGAGCCCATTCTACTAGTTAATTTTTTTAAATGCAAAGATATTTAAACTTGACCTTAGACACAAGGGAAGTCCCATGTCTGCAACACAGTGGCCTAAGATGGGGAGCAGAGCTCTCTTTTATTTGACTTTTCCACCAGCATCGAAATGTATCAGATTCTCTCAATAAGTTAGCTCACTGTGCTCTGCAAAATTGATGACGGGATGCTCAAATCAAAAGAAGTTTGCAGGAGGAGTGGATTTATGTACTTTGTGACTTCTCAGAGCCTTTGCAATGCTTGCATTCACTGCGAGTCTCCAGGAGGAGGTTGGACCTGGGAGTGCATGTAAAACAAGTTGAACCACAGAGCCTTTTGGAAGTGGAGCACTCTTGCGGATGGTGCTTGGTTGGGTGTGCACTGCATACCCAAGGTGGTAGACAGATTCTGAAGGGCTTGAAGTTGGCAGGTGACAAATATCCCCCAACATGACATATTTCCTTAGCGGAGGGTCAAGTAATTTATCCTAGGTCTTCCTTCCCAGGTTGGGTTTAGAGAAACGGTGTCCTCTTTGGCATGCTCTCTTGGTCTTTATCTAGGAAGCCTGAGGCTTCTCATGATTTTAGCCTCCAGATAAAGCTTATAAGAGGTGAGACTTCTGGGGATAGACCTAGAGCTCAGGGCTGCAGGGTAGGGAAGATCTGCGACTTGCGTGACGTTGGCCTTGAGTCAGTCTTCTGTGACCTTATCATCTGCTCTTTAGGACTGCTGGAATTTAGAGACTTCGCTTATGCGACCATAGATGCAATATAGCAGTTGTCTCCAAACAGAGCCCTTCCTTGACCAGAGTACAGTGGTGCTGCACTTTACAGTGAGTGCATGAGGGTAGGGCTTGCAGGCAGTTTCGTGGAGGGAGTGTGACCACTACCTGAGAAACGGGAGGCATTGAGTGGATTGGGAAATCTACACCTTTATAGCAGCCACACTCAAAGCAACTGCTGTATCTTCCAAGAAGAAACCTCGTTTAGATAACTCAGTCAGACCCATTTTCAGTATAAAGAGTAAAGAAATCGGAGGCCATGTGGGAGTTCCCACTGGCATCTCCAGGATTACTGCTTTAACCAGCCTGGGTGCAGCAGGCTCTCTTGTCCAGGACAGAGATCCAAACCAGCCTCTCATCCCATGGCTGAGTTGTGAAGTGCTGTGTCACTCTCCAGGGATTCTGAGGTGCACTGGAGCTAATGCACAGACATCCCTTGGTCAAGTGGATTTGTGTCTTTAAGATGTAGAGTGTAATGAATCCTGTTCCCCTCCTAAAAACCTCCTGTTCCCCCCACTTCACATTCAGCAGATTTTCTTTCATGGGTTATTTTGCCCATAGACATGAGGAGATGCATGTAATTGTGATCATTTCAAGAGTGTGAGTAATGCTTGGTACTTACTCTGTGCCGTATCTGCTCCAATCACCCATTCCACTTTATTTCCTATTATGCTGAATGAAATGGTTATATTATAGCTATCATCTTTCACTTCCTCTGCAGTTTATAAGGCAGTTGCTGCTGCATGCTCTAACTCCAGATTATTTTGAGAGATTAAAATCCACTTCAGAAGGTCTTGTGTTTAAACAGAATTTACCATTAATTGGACCAAAATATCCAAGAAAAAATTCAACTCAAGGGAAAGTCTGACCTCCCACCCCTGTCTATTTCTATGTACCATCCATCCTGGAAACTCCCTGAAGTCCAGGCCCTAAACACTTATTTACTGGGAAGAGGCTTTCCCAAATTAACATGCAGACTCATATTTTTCTTCTTTGAAGCCTGCCACTTAACATGTAGTGTCATTGTGTCTATTTAGGGGCTCTGACAAGCCTATAAAGGATATATGCTGTGTTAGTGACTACCTAGGGGTCTCTAGAAGGCTTGGGGATAAAATTTGGCCTTTGCTGAATTGTAGACACAGCTCTGGACTTGAGGCCAGAAGACCTGAGTGTGGGACCTCATCCCACCACTGCTGGCTTAATGACCTTGGGCACATCACATAATCTCTCCAAACCTCTGAGTTTTTCCTCTTTAAGGTGGACACCATAGGACTGTTGTGAGGATTGAAAGATTATTCATGGAAATGGACACTGTAATGCCTGTCCCGTGGAGAATACTGAAGGAAGGATATCTCCCTACCTGTTTATGTAAACTCCCTTAGCCCCAGTTTTTTTCACGTACTAATTGGGGGGTAATTGTTTCTGCTCAACAAACTTCTCAGAGGCATTCAGTGAGAATCCAGTGAAGCTCCACTTGTGGAAATGCTTCTAGGGGGACCCACAGCATCACTAGTGTTCTGTGCTGCTCTTAGTTTCTGGAGTTCCACACAGCTTATAGGGCTTTTGTCTGACAGGTGCCCAGTTGCTGCTGTTGCATGCCTGTTGAAGAGTGTTGCTTCTATGCAGAGACTGATTCTTACTCAGTTCCTCTTGGTAGCCTTTAAAAGATAAACTGAGACACATTAAAATTTAAAAACTTTATTTGAGCAGACTGACTCATGAATTGGGCAGCTCCAGACTGCAAGCATTTGGGGGCTCTGCTGAAGGAGCATGAGGGGAAGACTTTTACAGGGTGAACATTGAAGTGAGTCAAAGAAAATTATTGATTGATTAATGTGGAGCCATAGGCTTATTTGGATTATTCCAGTGGAAATTCCCTAGTGAGAGGTTGCTTGGCAGTTTCTGAGTGATTAAGCTTAAGGTTAGTTTTACCATTTATACTGAATTAGGTTTTGGTTTGCTCATGTAGGAACCCAGGGTGCTGGAGCTGCCTTAGTCTAATGGCCTCCCAGTTAATTATTTTAACGTGGCCAAGGGGCTGTTGGCTACACGGTCTGGATGTTTAGAGCCTTGTTCAAGGCAAAGACCCCCTCTGGGCTCTGGCTCCCAGCCTCTCCAGTCAAAAGAAGGAGTTTAAAGAAAGTAGAAAAGCGATGAAGCCACATGTGATGTGATAAACAGATGATCCCTTGTTTAGCCTCGGTGCTGTCTCCATCTCTGGAACTTCTCATTCTCCTTTCTTTGGTACCCCATGATTTTCAGAGACTTGGGCAGAAAGGGAGGAGGGATGGGGCCTTCAATACTCTCTGGACCTGCTTTGGGAAGGCATGGGGTGTGGGGTGAATGTTTGAACACTCCTTGCTTCCCCTAGTTGCATTGTCCTCAGGGGAGTTTGCAAAGATTATGGCTTTACACCTAGCTGGCTGTGAATCTTGAAAAAAATTACTCTTTGAGCCTTGGTTTTTCATATTTCCAATGGGGATAGCCATGTCTACCCAGTGACTGTTGTTGGAATTAAATCTGAAAATGAGTACCGTGGTTAAAAGCCATTTTTATAAAACCAAAAGTGAGGGCCTGTTCATGTGATTGATTCATCAACCTCGTTATCATCACCATAGGCAGGTGGTGCTAGCAAATTAGTCCCTGCCTTTCTGTTTGCCTGGGTGAAATCCAGAGCAATTTGTGGGTCAAGAGAGCCAGGTTGTGAGAGCCAGGTCTTGGAAAGGAGGATGCCAGTAGCTGGCTAGCTACCAGGGAGGAAAACAAAGCTTCAGGATGCTGTTCAGCCAAATGGTAGGGTCTGGGGTCCCGCTGTTGGGAAGGCAGAGGCTGGGACCTCTCAGGAGCTTGTGGGATCCAGATTGGCTTCTGAATGAATGTTCTGGCACCTGGAGGAAGCAGCCTTCTGCATCTGCATCAGTCAGCAGATTATGATGTCAGTGACTTTAGCCAAGTTCTTTCTGTACCTCGTGCCTTATTTTAATTTCAATCTACATAGAAAAAGATGAATCCTACCACCTCTTGGTAAAATGGTTCTGTAAAAATGAAATCAAATTACCACTGATATCAGAAAGTCGCACAAAACAAGAAAACATGAGAAATTCAGTTGCAGGGTATAGGTTTTGTCCGACTAAATTCGAGGTAAGCAATACCTGTTTCTCTCTCAGACCCCGTACTTAAAATAAAATAAATGTTTGCTGGAGTGTGTGGTTTCTTGTCGGCACACTCTGATGTGTGAGGTACAAGAGGCCAGAGGGTGAGCATCAGAATGGAAATAATAATTATTTTTTATACCAATGTCTTCTCAAGCTTCAAAGAAAGGAGCCTCTCTCCTTGCACATGCAAACATCAATTTGGGAGCTGAGGAAGGTAATTTTCACATGCAAATGCATATGAGTTGAAATGAGCTGAGGCAATGAGCAGATTGTTAAAGAGACACCATTCCTCTTCTCATCCAATAAAAAGGAGCAGGGGCTTGGGAGAAGCAGCTATTTCTTAAAGGAGCAAAGGGAAAAACCTAGTGAGTTTCTTTGCCCATGTCCCTTGGACATGTCTCTGTATTCATGGAGCTCTCCAAGAAGTAATAATTAAACTCAGCAAAAACTAAGGACCCCTTAGTAAGGTATTTGAATGGAGCAAAGCATGTAGGTTTGAGTCTGATTTAGCTGCAGATCCCATTCTTCTGCAGACTGATCATGGGACCTCAGGGGAATCATGTAACTTCTGTGAATCTGACTTTTCTCATCACAGGATGCTGTCAGGATTAATGGGAGTATACTATGAAGTGCTCTGTGGTATAAATTACAGGCCACAAACCCAGAGGAGAAGTAACAAGCATCACTGCCTTTTCTAAAATAGCAATTTCTATGCTAATCCCTCATCCAATCATCCTTTGTAGGACTACCCCTTCCAAAATGGTACCAGGTCTCTGGAATCAGAGGATAAGAGAATGATTTACCATCCAGGTGTACAAAGCACCTTCCAGTCCAGAGCTTCTGTAATGCCAAGTCATGCTTGGAACATTAGGACTTTTCTGAGGTGCCTGAGACCCTGTGTGCCCAGAAAAACCTTCAGTCACCCTTTCTCTTGCCTGGTGTTTAGAGAACAAAGGGGTTTCTGTTCCTCATATCCTGGCCACGTCCACCACTGCTCCTGGACCAGCTTCATGGAAATCTGTTTATCCTTGAGGTCAAGACACTGCTATTTCTGAATCACTCTCCAATCCCTAGGGAAAAATTGCTGGGAACAACTGCAGAAAGGCTATACCTTTGCTCTGCCCAAAGCTGTGACTTGTTATCTGCTGGATTAAGAGCTGTGGGCATTGGCTCATTATCTGCTGGACTAAGGGAGGGACAGGAAGGGCAAAAAGAAATTAACACCTCACTAATTGGGAGGAGTCATTGCACATGCCATAATGGTGAGTGCTTCTGCACCTTCCTCACCCCTAGGTTGGGGGTTAAAAGACTCCCTTGACCCTTACAACTCTATGATTATCTGAGTCAGAACAACCATAAAGTACAGAAAGAACAACTAAACTTTGTATTTTTGCTTTGGTTCTCTGAAACTCCTACTCTGGGGGACAGAAACTTTGCATCTTTGAAAGTTTCAACATTGCCATTTTGTTTGGATTAATGCAGAAATAATTTTAAATGGTAACTCCAATAAGAGCCCTTGCTAGTTTTAGGAAGGGCTATTGAGAGATACACCTTTGTAACATTTCCCACGTCTTCTTTGGTTTGGGCTTGTGGTTTGTCTGTCTGAAAATAACTAAGATGGTTTCACTGGAATATTGAAAACTCTGACCACAACAGAGAATAGAAATTTAATGAAAAAAGTTTGCTTAATATCTCTACAAGGCTAGAAGTATCTGTTGAATTTTCTACCTTTGGCATCTGTGACCATTAAAGTAATCACCAACTGGTATACCCTTAGAGCTGGTGGAGACACAGGGCACATTGAAGCTATTTTTCCTTGTTCTGGAAAGATTAATAGTTGATTCCCTTTTCCCCTCTCCAGGGGTCTTCCAACCCAAGACTCTCCCCAGGAATATCTAAGGCTGAGTGTAGACAGGCTTTTGCTTGGCTTGGCTGCCTAGAGCTTGGTACCACAAAGTCAGATCACCTTAGTCTGACTTCACTGGAGTTGCTGAGGTCAGCACAGAAGTTTTGGTCGTATCACAAACATGTCTGGTGTTGAAGAGCTATCTCAGGGTGTGACTTAAAGATAACAGAATTCTGGCTAAACATCAGGTCACCTGGCTTCTAGCAACAAATCCAGCAGTGACCAGCTGTGTAATTTGGATAAACTTTCAATCTCTCTAGCTTCTTACTTATGTAAAACAAAATGAGTTCATATAAATATTAAAATCTCCTCAGGTCTCATTTTCAAGGATTTTTCAATTAAAGAACATGATACAGGAGAAGATGGAGTCGATATACTTTTCTTCTTCCTCCAGTAAGTACATTAAGTATCTTGGATGTTATATATAAAACAAACATAAGATGACTCTGAAAGGTGGCTTTAGCACCTGAGGAATGACATGGTGGTGAGTTTATTGGATGTTCTTTTTGCCTTATATGCCCTTTAATTGGAACTGAAAAAACTGGTAACCTGGGGCACCATTAGGCACAGATAAAATAGTTCCAAGAAAAGGTTTCTGTTTCTAACCAAAGGACCAGAAACAGGGCAATCTAGCAAGACAAAAATCTTTTGGGCAACAACCACTCTACCCCACCCAAATACCAAAGCAAAAACAATGACTTTACTCTTAACCACTCCAGCAAAGTCTGGATGGGGAGCTTAGACTTTCACACTTTCACTCTCATGAGGCTGTAATTAGATACCCCAATAGCGTCATCATGGTGGCATCAGAAAAGGCCAAATAGCAAGCCAGGACCTTCATTCCCACTGGAAATGAGCTCTCACCCAACACAATGTCAGTGGAGACCCTTGAGAGAGATAGAACTTCTATCTCCACTTGTCAGTAGTGAGGAGCCCTTTCTGCCTTGAGTGTCATGGAGACAAAGTGGAGAACCCATACTTCTACTCCTACCTGGCAGTAACAAGGTGGCAGTAACCCTTCCCTTGACAGAGTGGTGTCAAAGAGAGCCATATAAAGCAGAAAATTTAAATAAAATCATTTCAGAACATAATATAAAATACCTAGGTTTCAATAATAATTGCGTTTTATGACAATTATTAGAAGTATCTTGAACCAAATGAAAAGGGGCAATCAATAAATGCTAACATTGAGATGACAGAGATGTTAGAAATATCTAACAACTTTTTTTTAATGAAGATTTTTAAGCAGCCATAATTTCAGTGAGCAATTATGAACATATTTAAAATAGGTGAAAAAAGGAGACTTGGCAAATAAATAGAAGATATAAAAAACCTAATGAAAATTATAGCGCTGAAAAGTGCAAAAGCTAAAGTAACCATATCAGTGGATGAGATCAATGGCAAAACAGAGGGGAAAGAGGAATCAGTGAACTGGAAGCTAGAACAATCAAAACTATCCAATGTAATCCACAGAGAAAAAAGCAATTCAGAAAACAAAGAGAGCCCCATAGACCTGTGGATATTGTCACAAAAGATCAAACATTTAGGTTATGGAAGCCTAGGAAGGATCAGAGAAGGAGGGCCCATGAGCTAACTAAACCTCTTTTCTTTATAAATCACCCAGTTTTTCAGGTAGCTCTTTATAGCAGTGTGAGAATGAACTAATACAGAAAATTGGTACCAGAGAAGTGGACAATTCTATAAAGTTACCTGAAAATGTGGAAGCAGCTTTGGAACTGGGTAACAGGCAGAGGTTGGAACAGTTTCGTAGGCTTAGAAGAAGATAGAAAGATGAGGGAAAGTTGGAAACTTCCTAGAAACTTGTTGAAAGGTTGTCTCCAAAATGTTGTAGTGATATGGACAGTGAAGTCCAGGTTAAGGAGGTCTCAGGTGGAGATAAGGAGCTTTCTGGGTAAAGGAATAAAGATCACTCCTGCTATACTTTAGCAAAGAGATTGGTGGCATTGCACCTCACTCTAGATATCTGTGGAACTTTGAACTTGAGAGAGATGATTTAGGGTATCTACTGGAAGAAATTTCTAAGCAGCAAAGTATTCAAGATGAGGACTGGCTATACAGAAAACCATTTTTCCCTGTTAGGCCCAGGCCTATGATGGGAGAGGCTGCTGCAAAGATTTCTGAAATGACTCGGAGGCATTTCTCCCATTGTCTTGGCTATTAACATTTGACTCCTTTTATGCAAATTTCTGCAGCAGGCATTAATTTCTCCCCCAGAAAATGCAGTTTTCTTTTAAACCACATGGGAAGGCTACAAATTTTTCAAACTTTTATGCTCTGTTTCCCTTTTAAATATAAGTTCCAGTTTCAGATAATCTCTTAGTGCATGCATATGACTGTATGCTATTAGAAGCAGCCAGGCCCCAGTTGCTTTGTGCAGCCTCGGGACTTGGCACCTTGCATCATGGCTGCTCCAGCTCCGCTGTGACTAAAAGGGGTCAAGGTACAGATTGGGCCATTGCTTCAGAAGGTGCAAGCCCCAAACCTTGGTGACTTCAACATGGTGCTAAGCCTGCAGGTGCATAGAGGGCAAGAGTTGAGGTTTGGAAACCTCTGCCTAGATTTCAGATAATGTATGGAAACACTTGGAAGTCAAGGCAGAAGTCTGATGCAGGGGTGGAGTCCTCATGGATAACCTCTACTGGGGCACTGCCTAGTGGAACTTTGAGAAGAGGGCCACCATGCTCCAGACCCCAGATTAGTAGATACACTGACAGCTAGCACCACACACCTGGAAAAACTGTAGGTATTCAATGCCAGTCCTTGAAAGCAGCTTCAGGGGCTGTACCTTGTAGAGTCATGGGTTGGAGCTTCCCAAGGCCTTGAGGGCTGACCCCTTGCATCAGTGTGACCTGGATGTGAGACATGGAGTCAAAGGAAGTTGTTTTGTGGTTTTAAGATTTAATGCCTTCCCTGCTGGGTTTTTGACTTACATGGGGGCTATAGCCCCATTTTTGGAATGGGAACATTTATCCAATGCCTCTACCCTCACTGTATCTTGGAATTAACTAGCTTGTTTTTTATTTTACATGCTCATAGGTGGAAGGGACTTGCCTTGTCTTGATAAGACTTTGGACTTGGACTTTTGAGTTAGGAGTTCGGAGGACTGTTGGGAAGGCATAATTGTGTTTTGAAATATGAGAAGGACATGAGATTTGGGAGGGGCCACAGGAGTAATGATATGGTTTGGCTGTGTGTCCCCATCCAAATCTCATGTTAAATTGTAATCCCCAATGTTGGGGGAAAGACCTGGTTATTTCAAATATAATGACATAGGCAAGTTGAAAGTAAAAAAGATTAAAATGATATATCATGTAAACATTAGTCAAAGAAAAAAAGAAATGACTATATTCATATTAGATAAAGTAGACTTCAGAGAAAATACAATTACCAGAGAAGAGAGGAACCTTACAGAATGGTAAAAAGTCAAGTCACTAAGAAGACATAGTAATTGTAAATATGTATGCACCAACCAACAGAGCTTTGAAATATGCAAAACAAAAACTGATGAAAAACTCAACACATTCTTTTTCAAGCACCCACAGAACTTGTTCCAAGTTGGAAGATATCCTGGGTTATAAAACCTCAACAAATCAAAGAGACACAAAATCGCACAAAGTGTGTTCTCTGACCACAATGCAATCAAACTGGAAAGCAATACACAGAAAGATAGGAAAATATTCAAACAAATGATAATAAAGAATATATCTAAAGAACCCATGAAACAAAAGGATGTCTATAGGGTAATAAAATTTACACTAGATGGAAGAAAAATTAAAATATAAAATATCAAAATTTGTGAGATACTGATAAAGCATGTTGAAAGGAAAATTTATAGCACTAATTGCCTACACTAGAAAAGAGGAAACATTTCAAATCAACAATCTCAACTCCTACCTCAACAACTTAGCAAAGGAATAGTAAAGAATAAAGAATCATGAAGAAATAATAAAGAATAAGCATAATAGCAAACATAATAATAATAGGAGTAGAAATTAATAAAATTGAAAGCAGAAAAATTTAAAGAAAAAGCTGCTTCTTTAATCAATAAAATTGACAGATCTCAAAGGCTGATAAAGATAAAAAGAAAATATTAGAATTTTCTGATTACCAATATCAGAAATTAAACAGGACATATCACTGCAGAATTTGCAGATATCAAAAGTATAAGGAATTATTACAAACAACTCTGTATATGTCAATTTGACAACTTAGATGAAATGGATCACCAATTCTTTTAAAAAACACAAACTATCACAACTCATCCAATATTAAGTAACTTGAATCAGCCTATAACTACTATGGATATTGAATTACGAATTTAAGCACCTTGCAACTTAAATCTCCTGGCCCAGATAACTTCACTGAAGATTTCTATCAAATGTTTACAGAAGAATTAACAGCAATTTGATATAATCTCTTCCAGAAAATACAAAAGGAGGAGACATTTCTTAATACATATTATAAAGCTAATGTTGCCCTGATATCAAAATCATACAAAGTACAATCAACCAACAAAGAACTCCGACCCACAAAACTACAACAAACAAAATCCAAAAGACCCCCAAAACTACAGACAAATATTCCTTATGAATACATACCCAAAAATCTTTAATAAAATGTTAGCCATATTAAATTAAGCAGTATATTCAACAATGTTTCAACTGGTTTAATATTTGAAAGTCAATCAATGTAATCCACCATATTAATATGCTAGTGAATAACAATCACATGATTATATCAATGAATAAAGAAAAATTATTTGACAAAATTTCACACTCATTTATGATAACAACTCTCAGATAAAATAGAAACCAGAGTATTTCCTGAATTGATAAAAAGTTTTTACAAAGCCTAAAGCAAACATTATACTTAATAGTGAAAGAATATATACTTTCTCCCTAAGGCTGGGAATAAGAGAAGGTTATCTGCTGTCTTGAATCTTATTCAATATAGTATTTACAATTCTAGCCAGTGCAATTAAGCAAGAAAAAAAATAAAAGGCATACCTATTATAAAAGGAGTAAAAAGGGTCCTTCTTTGTAGATGACATGATTATCTACATCAAAAATTTCAAAGAATCTACAAAAATCTCCTAAAAGTAAGAAGATTTCAGCAAGATCACCGGATACAAGACATGCATACAAAAATCACTTGTAATTTGATATACTAGCAATAAACATGTGAAGACTAAAGCTAAAAATACAATACCATTTCAAATCACAAACAATGAAATACTTCTGTGTAAATATACCAAAGCATGTACATGACTTTTATGACAAAAACTACACACACAGATGAAAGTAATCAAATAATGTCCAAATAAATGGAGAGACATACCATATTTACAGATTATAATACTTAGTATACTAAAGATATCAATATATCTTAGTATGTTACCATTAGATATTAGTGTCTTAGTATACAATAAGATATTAAGGAGAAATTCACCCAAAAGATAGCTATCATAAAAAAGAAACAAACAGAAATTCTGGAACTGAAAAATTCAATAAATAAGATAAGAAATACATTTGAGAACTTCAACAAAAGATGAGCTAAAGTAGAAGAAAGAATTTTAGAATTTAAAGATAGGTCTTTAGAAATGACCTATGTGATGGGACACAAGCAACCAAATATTCAAACTGTGGGTGTTTCAGAAGATTAAGAGAAGGCCAAAGGTGTCGGAAATCTATTTGATGAAATAATAGCTGAAAACTGCCCAAGTCTGGCAAGAGATTTAGACATCCAGATACAGGAAGCTCAGAAACTCTCAAATAGATACAACCCTAAGAAGTTTTCTCCATGGCACATGATAGTCAAATTGTCAAAAGTTAAAGACAAAGAGAATCCTAAAAATAGCAAGAGACCAGCATCTATTCACATATAAGGGAACACGCATCAGACAAGCAGAAGATTTCTCAGCAGAAACCTTACCAGCCCAGTATATGACATATACAAAATGCTGAAAGACAACAACTGTTTGACAAAAACACTATACTCAAAAAAGTTATCCTTCATCAATGAAGGAGAAATAAAGTCCTTCCCAGACAAGCAAAAGCTGAAGGAATTCATCACCACTAGGCCAACCCTACAAGAAATGCTTAAGGGAGTCGTATACCTGGAAGTGAGAGGACAATATCTACCCTCATGAAAACACATGAAGTGTAAAACTCACTGATGGAGCAAACATACAAATGAAGAAGAGAGAGTACTCAAATGTTACAATGACAGAAAACCACCAAAGAAACACAAAAAAGAGAATCCAAATAACAAAGTCAATACTCAACACAAAGAACAAATGAGGAGGCATCACACTGCATGACTTCAAAATATATTACAAGGTTATAGTAACCAAAACAGCATGGCATTAGTATACAAATAGACACATAGACCAATGGAGGAGAACAAAGAACTCAGAAATAAATTCCTGTATTTGCAGCCAACTGATTTTTGAAAAAGGTGCCAAGAGCATACAGTGGGGAAAGAACACCCCCTTCACTAAATGGTGCCAGGAAAACTAGACATACATATGTAGAGGAATGAAATTATAATCCTATCTCTTACCATTTACAAAAATTGACTCAAAATGGATTAAGAGCTTAAATGTAAGAGTCAAACATATAAAACTACTAGAAGAAAACATAAGTGAAACACTCCAGGACATTGGTCTTAGCAAAGATTTTATGGCTAAGACCTCAAAAACACAGGCAACAATAGCACAATAAGACAAATTGGACTATATTAAACTAAAAAGCTTCTGCACAGTAAAAGCAGCAATCACTAGAATGAAGAGACAATTTGTTGAATGGGGGAAATATTTGCAAACTGTTCAGTGAACAAGGGACTAATATCCAGATATACGAGGAACTCAAACAACAGCCAAAAATAAATAAATAAATAAATAATCCCATTAAAAAGTGGGCAAAGGACATGAGTAGACATTTCTCAAAAGAAGACATATGAATGGCCAACAGGTATATGAAATAATGCTCACCATCACTCATCATCAAGAGAAATGGAAATCAAAACCACAATGAGATATCGCCTTACCCTGTTAGAATGGTTGTTATAAAAAAGACACAAAATCACAGATGTTGGCAAGGATGTGGAGACAAGTGTTCATGAGCAAATGAATAGAAAAAGAAAATGCTGTATATATATATATATATCCAATGAATACTGTTTGCTTATAAAAAGAATAAAATCCTGTCATTTGCAGCAACATGGATGAAACTAGAGGTTAGTTTGTTAAGTGAAATAAGCCACGCACAGGAAGATAAATATCACAAGTTCTTGCTCATAAGTGCAGTTAAAAACTTGATCTCATGGAAGTAGAATAGAATGATAGTTACCAGAGGCTGGAAAGAGTATGTGTGTGGGAGTGGGTGGGGGAATAAAGAGATTAATCAATACAAATATACAGATAGATGGAAGGAATAAGTTTTAGTGTTCAATAGCAGAGTGAGCTGACTATACTTAGCAACAATGGATTGTAAATTTCAAAATAGCAAGAAGGAACAACTTGAAATGTTTCCAACAAATAGAAATGATAAATACTTAGGGTGATCAATGTCCTAAATATCCTGACTTGATCATTACACATTCTATGCATGTAGCAAAACACTTCAGGTAGCCCATAAATATATATTAATTTAAAAATTGTTCTGAATCTTAGCAAGATTTTTGTGTAGTTGCAGACAAGATTATTTGAAAATTTTTACAGAAAGGCAAAGGGACTACAATAGCTAAAACAATTTGGAAAAATAATAAAGTGAAAAGAATAAGTCTACTAAATTTTGAGACATTATATAGTTACATTAATCAAGACTATGTGGCAAAGATGGAAAGATAGACACAAAGATAAATGTAAGTGAATAAGGAATCCCAAATAATCCTACACATATATGCCCACATGATTTTTACAAAGATGCAAAGATGATTCAACAAACAGTGCTAGAACAATTGTACATTCATGGAAAATAAACAAATATAACCTCAATTTAAGTCTCATATCGTCTCCAAAAATTAACTCAAAATGGATCACAGACTCAAAATTAAAAGTTAAAAGTAAAACTTTTATTTAAAAAAGAATGAAATCTTTGGGATCTAGGGCTAGGCAAAACTTTTTGAAACTTGAAACCAAAAGTGTGATCCGTGAAAGGAAAAACTTATAAATTGGGCTTCATCACTAGTTTAAACTTTTGTTCTGTTAAAGACCCTTTTAAGAGGATGAGACAGTAAGCTACAGATTGGGACAATATTTGTATAAGCCACATATCCAGTAAAGGACTAGAATCTAGACTATGTGAAGAACCCTCAAAATTCAAGTGAAAAAGGAAGCAATTTAATTAGAACGTCAATGAAAAACAAAGAGATATTTCCCTAAAGAAGACATACAGATGGCAACCAATCACATGAAAAGATGTCCAGTCATTAACCATTAGGGAATTAGAAATCAAAACTACAAGGAGCTATCACTACATTCCTATCAGAATGGCTAAAATAAAAAAAAATTGGTAACCCCAAATATTGGAGAAGATGTGAAGAAACTGGATCACTCATATTATTGATGGAATTGAAAAATTGTGCAGACACTCTGGAAAACAGTTTGGCAGTTCCATATAAAACTAACTATGCAACCACCATATGAGCCAGCAATTGCACTCCTGGTCATTTATCCTGGAGAAATGAAGACTTATATTCTCACAGAAACCTGCATATGAGTATTTACAGAAGTTTTATTTGTAGTAGCCCCAAACTGGGAAGCAGCCCTGAGGTCCTTCAATGGATGAAAGGTTAAACAAATTGTGGCAAATCCATCCCATGGGACATGAATTAACCTATTCACTAATAAATATGGAACAAATGGTTGATACACACAATAGCCCACATGAATCTCTGAAAAATCAGGCTGAGTGAAAAAAGCTGAAAGGTTACATATCATTTGATTTCATTTACATGCATTCTCAAATAATAAAATCACAGAAATGGAGAATAATGGGTTAAGGAGGAGTTAGGGGCAGGAAAGAAGTAGGTGTGGTAAGAAAAGGGCAACATGAGAGATCACTGTGGGGGAGAAAATATTCTGTGTGTTGACTGTGTCAAAGTCAGTACCCTGGTTGTGATATTGTACTACAGTTTTACAAGACACTACCATTGGGGGAAATTGCGTAAATAGTACAGGGCCTTCCCTATATCATTTCTTGCAAACAAATGTGAATCTGCGATTATCTCAAAAAGCTTAATTAAAAAGTTTTAAAGGAATATGAGATACAATAATCAATGTTTATAAAATCAGTGAGTTCAGAAGTTGAGTTTAGTTTGACGTCAAGATCCCAGAAGTTCCCACCATAAATTTCCTCATCTTTGCAGCCTGACCTGGCACCACTTCTCCCTCGTCCCCGACTTTCTACTGCAGTGGCACTGAACTATTTCCCTTTCGTACACTGTGCTTTCTCCTGCCAAGGGACTTTGCATATACTGTTTCTCTTGCCTTCTCCTCCCTTCATGTGCTCAACTCCTACTTATTTTATGGATCACTTCTGTATTAGTCTATTTTCATGCTGCTAATAAAGACATACGCAAGCCTGGGTAATTTATAAAGGAAAAGAAGTTTAATTGACTCACAGTTCCACATGGCTGGGGAGGCCTCACAATCATGGCGAAGGGTTAAAGGGAGGCAAGACACATATTACATGGCAGCAGGCAAGAGATCATGTGCAGGGGAATTGCCCTTTATAAAACCATCAGATCTCATGAGACTTATTCACTATCAGGAGAACAGCATGAGAAAAACCCACCCCCATGATTCAATTACCCCCTACTGGGCCCCTCCCATGACACGTGGGGATTATAGGAGCTACAATTCAAGATGAGATTTGAGTGGTGACACAGTCAAACCATATCAACTTCCTTAGGGATGCCCTCCCTGACCAGGTGAAATCTCCCTCTCATGGCATCCTGTGTGGTCCTTACATAACACCAGTCATAGTTGTCACATTTAATTTCTGACTTGATTTGGCTTGAGTTCTACCTCACTGATCTGAAACTCAATGATTGTGGGGACTAGAACTATTTTTTTTTTTTTTTTTTTTTTTGAGGCGGAGTCTCGCTCCGTCCCCCAGACCGGAGTGCAGTGGCCGGATCTCAGCTCACTGCAAGCTCCGCCTCCCTGGTTTGCCCATTCTCCTGCCTCAGCGTCCCGAGTAGCTGGGACTACAGGCGCCCGCTACCGCGCCCGGCTAGTTTTTTGTATTTTTTAGTAGAGACGGGGTTTCACCATGTTAGCCAGGATGGTCTCGATCTCCTGACCTCGTGATCCGCCCGTCTCGGCCTCCCAAAGTGCTGGGATTACAGGCTTGAGCCACCGCGCCCGGCCGGGACTAGAACTATTTTAACTCACCAGTGTACCTCTAGCATCGAGCACTGTGCCAGACACATAATGAGCATTCATCAAATATTCGTGGAGTGAATGAAGGGAAGCATGAGGGGATTCTTTACCTTTCCGTTCTTAAACCAGCAAGGCCTTCAATATATTTAGAGTATAATCTGATCTCTCCTTCCTGCTCTGTGTGACCCACCATCCTGGGAAGAAGTGCACTGTGCTTCTTTGAACTCTCCACTGCCCTCAGTTGATCCTAACCTCCCAGAAGGCACTCAGGCAAGTGACTATCCTGGCATAACCATGTGAGAGCTGGGAGAGGAATCATAGGGAAAGCCAGAGAAGATGCGCTCAGGGATAGGCTGGGTCTGACATACGGGCAAGCTAGCCTTTCCTAGCGAAGGGGTCTTTCCTGGCAGAAGCTGCTCCTCTCAATGACTCACAGTGATTGGTATATGTGGGGTGATTTGCTACAGTTGTGAACTTTTGTGATCACTAACTGTGTCTTGGAAAAGGCAGCAACCCCTCTCCGAAGCCTGGGTCATAACAGAATAAAATATCTAATGTCTGCCCTGTACAATGCCATGCTGCTACCTCTGAGCCCTGCCAGCCATGGCCCCGTTCCCAAGGACTCTACAGTCTGCCAGTACAAGTATTGCTGGTGGAAAGTCGGCAAGCTGACTCAGGGCTATTCTAGAGTGGGGAGCAGGGGATTCAGCATCACAGCCCTTACCATTCTGTCTCCATACCTGTTTTCCCCACTAGAGTATAAGCTCTCTGACAAAAGCAGGGAGATTATCTTGTTCCCCACTGTAGCCTCGACATCAAACTCTGTGCCTATAATGTAGTAGGTGCTCAATAAATGTTAATTACATGAATAAATAAAACTAACCTTTATCATCTCTTTTGTGGGATCCTTTTCAGGTTTTTGTGCTTTGCCTGGATTCTCATGGTGTCTGCCTAACTCCCTCCACCATTTCTACCCATACAGGACCTCCTTGTCTCTATCACATTCCACTTTTAAGCTGAAAGTAACCTAATCAGTTTTACCTTCAAAGTGAAAAATGTTCAATTAGTTTTGAAGTTGTATCTTGATACTCCCAAATAAACAAGAATTTCTAGTAAGTGTAGAAAGAAGATTTGAGTAGATGAACATTTATCTTTCCCCCATTGTGTGTTGGACATTATGCTTCTTGCTCCTCCCTATGTGAGAGGCATTTTAATTTTCATTTTCACAGAGAAGAAGACTTAGGTTCACAAAGATAAGCTCTGTTCTCAGGGCCACACAGCAAGGCAGCAGGGACCAAAGATCTAAGTTAAGATCTACTTAATTCCTAAGCTCCTTCCTGCAAGGGCTGGAATATCTCTTAGAAATTTTTCTGACAGTAATTTTAGCTTTAGGAGAAAGACTAGACACTGTTTTTTGACCTTTCCAATTATCTGACAAGCCCGGTGTTAATCAGTTGAGTCAGAATTGATGACCTCAGGATTGCTTTAAGCCCCAAACCATCTTCGGATGAAATGATAAAACGAGACTGCGAGGCTAATTAACAAGTCTAAAAACATTATGTGAGTTCCAGTGATGCTTTTCCTTCTGGCCCATCCCACACCTTTCCCAAATAAGAAAGCAACTAATTTGCAAAACCGTTGCTTCTGTGGAGCAGCTGTGAGAGTCACTGACATATATGATTAGCATAAAATTAATTCCTGTTGGGGAAGCATTATTACCAGCCCTAATGAGGTTTAGGAAGTGATTAGTACTGTGTATGAAGGATGGTGTATACTCTTCACTCCGGATGAAATGTGTGTGGGATGCAATTTTCAACAGAAAGAATTATGCTTAGGGATCATGTGTTTATGGCACAGTTTGAGGCCATTTGGGATGCTATAACAAAATGCCAAAAACTGAGTGGTTTATCAACAATAAAGATTTATTTCTCACGGTTCTGGAGGCTGGAAAATCCTAGATCAAAGCACTGGCGGATTTGGCGTCTGGTGAGGCCCACTTCCTGGTTCATAGACACCATCTTTCATTGCATCCTGACACAGTGAATGGGATGAGGCAGTTCTCTGAGGCAGCTCCCATCATGAGAGAGAACTCAGGACCTAATCACCTCCCAAAGACTTCACCTCCTAATACCATCACATTGGGGATTAAGATTTCAACATAAAAATTTTGAGGGAACAAAATCATTTAGTCCATAGCACGCGTCTTGCGTGAGGTAAGTTTTAGTCAGTGATTTGAGGGTGGGGACCTTTTATGACAGTTTAAACGGCTCTCTTCATTATATTTCTATGTTTTGTTCTCATGGAAAATTCTGTGTAGAAGACAATTATGATAACTTCAACCTCTTAAATATTCCTTAAATGAGCTATAATTTTACCATTAATTTCATTTATAATTTTAAATGGAAAAGAATAGTGAAGCTACTGTAGTTAAATATGGGAATCATTTATTCCAATTACATAGCAAAAAGTAACTACCTGTAACACTTACACCTATAGATAAGCAAAGTTAAGTGAGTTATGTATTTCCTTTTAGGTGTTTCCTATACATATAGTTTTATTATTTAGCCAAAATCACACAATATATTGAAATGTGCATTTCATTTTCTGCACTTATAATAATAGCGTGTTTTGCTCACTAAAAATTCTTCATAAAACATCATTTTAATGTTCTTGCAGTATTGCATTGTGAATGTGTCATGATTTATTTAACCATTGCATAAATGTTACATTTTATACTTGTTCCCTGTTATGAATGATGCAATGCAGCTGCTTTTTTTGCATTTTAACTTATTTTCACTGATTTCCTAAAAGTGGCATTACTTGATCAAAACAGGTTTTGGATAAATATTAAGTATCAGACAAATATTTCTGAATAGATTTTCTGAGTATAATTGCCAAGCTAGAATCCTATCCAGGAAAACCATTCCTTAAGAATGGAGGAAAAATAAGGGCATTATCAGACAGACCAAACTTTAAACAATTGTTACCTTCAGGCACACACCAAAAGAAATCCTAAAGTATTTCCTAAGATAGAGAAAGACTTATTTCAGATGAAAACATGGAAATGCAAGAAAAAATAAAAAGGAATGAAAAAATGTAAATATATGGATAGATCTAAATAAATATTGACTATACAGAACAATAATGATTTAAAATACATGAAGAACAAATATGCAAAACAACACAAAAGATGGAAGCAAGGTTAATGAAGTTAAAATTTGTGAAGTTGTTTTCCTACCTGGGAAGTGATCCAAGTACCAAGTTTTATTAGAATCTAATAAATCAACAATGTTTGGGGTAATCACTGTGTAACCTTTAAAGGTGGATAAAAGAAATTATAGTTAACAAGGTAAGAGAAAAGGACCTGGAGATACATTTTTAAATGTTTTATTGGTTCAAAAAGTTTCAAGAAAGGCATAAAAGGCATGCAGAACAGATAAAATAGATAACAGTAGTGGATAACAGATAAAACCCAAACTATATCAGCAATTATGTCAAATGTAAATGAACCAAATACTTTAATTAAAAAGGAAAACCTCTCAAACAGAATTAAAAATAGGAGAAAGTCTTTCTACTATTTAAATACTACTATTTCTTTCTATTATCTACTAAATAAATTTAATATGTAATTAACAAAGTTCCTATAAGGAACAAGTGAAGAATCAAAATTTAATAAAATCTATTACTAATTGCTGATAAGAATGCTCAGCAAACAAGAAACAGCAAAAAAAAAAAAAAAAACTTCCTTAAACTGATAAGAAGCAGCTCAATTAAATCAAAGTAAACATTTTATAATGTATAGTGCTACATAGGAGGCATCTTCTAAACGACAGAAATAAGACAAAATGTGTTATTATCATTTCCATTTGTATTAGGGTTCTCTACAGGGAGAGCACTAATAGGATAGATGTATATATGAAGGGGAGTTTGTTAAGGTGTGTTGACTCACAGGATCATAAGGTAAAGTCGCACAATAGGTCATCTGCAAGCTGAGGGGCAAGGAAGCCGAGACCTCAAAGTAGGGTCTCAAGTCCTCAAAGTGTCCCAAGACCTCAAAAGTAGGGAAGCCAACAGTGCAGCCTTCAGTCTGTGGATGAAGGCCTGAGAGCCCCTGGCAAAACACTGGTCTAAGTCCAAAGGTCCAAAGGCCGAAGAAGTTGGAGTCTGATGGTCCAGGGCAGGAAGCATCCAGCACAGGAGAAAGATGGAGGATGGAAGACTCAGCAAGTCTGCTTTTTCCATCTTCTTCTGCCTGCTTTATTTTAGCGGTGCTGGCAGCTGACTAGATGGTGCCCACTCAGATTGAGAGTGAGTTGACCTCTCCAAGTCCACTGACTCAAGTGTTAATCTCCTTTGGCAACACCCTCACAGACACACCCATAAACAATACTTTGCATCAATCCAATCAAATCAACAGTCAATAGTAACTATAACACCATTCATTATTGTACTAGTTGTCCAAGTCAGTGCAATAAGGTAAGAATAATGAATAAAATGTACAAGGACTAAAAGGAAAGACATAGAATAACATTATTTCAGACCATATGGTTGTGAAGTAGAAAAATCTAAAGGAATTTGCAAATACACTATTGCAATTAATAAATGAATTTTATTCAGGTCACTGAATAAAAGATCAGTGTATGAAATTCAATACTTTAATATACCAGCAGCAAATAGAGAATGGCATTAAAAACGATACCAATTATAAAGAGTATCAAAACATCAAATACCTAGGAATAAATCAAACACCTAGAAAAAAAGGGCATCACTTCAACACTAAACACTGTCAAATGTAATGGAGAGAAAGAAGGCATGAATAAATAGAGGAATATTTTATTGTTCTGGACTGAATTGTGGCTTCTCCCAAAATGCCTAAGTTGAAGTTTAACCCCTAGGACAGAACGCTGATAGTAAAAATGTGACTATATTTGGAGATGATGATCTTCAAAGAGTTAATTAAGTTAAAATGGAGCCATTAGGATAGATCCTAATCTGATATGACTGGTGTCCTTAAAAGAAGAGGAAATTTGGACACAAACAGGTACAAAGGAAGTCATGTGAGGACATGGGGAGAAAGTGGCCAACTACAGGCCAAGGAGAAAAACCGCAGAAGACATCAACCCTACTGAAACCTTGCTCTCAGACTTCTCACTTACAAAACTGTGATAAAATAAATTTCTTTCTTTTAAGCCATGCTGTCTGTGGTACTTTGTTATGGCAGCCCTAGCAAGCTAACATACATACTTGTGGATTAGAATACTCAAAATTGTAAAGATGCTCATTGTCTCCAATTCGATCTATAAATTCAATGAATCTGATGGTGTTTTAATCAAAATAAATTTCGTTGATATTCTCTCCAACTCATCCTTTTATTTCCCTTTATGATATTTAGCAAAGCATCTTTGCATTTGATGTGATAGGGTATGCAAGATGCAGTGGGTCTCTGAAGTTGCAGGTGCCTGAATCTCCATACTGTTTATTGCCCATCACTGCAGTGTGGTGATTCCTCAATGATCTGTAACTAGAATTACCATTTGACCCAGCCATCCCATTACTGGGTATATACCCAAAGGATTATAAATCATGCTACTATAAAGACACATGCACACGTATGTTTATTGTGGCACTATTCACGATAGCAAAGACTTGGAACTAACCCCAATGTCCATCAATAATAGACTGTATTAAGAAAATGTGGCACATATACACCATGGAATACTATGCAGCCATAAAAACGGATGAGTTCATATCCTTTGCAGGGGCATGGATGAAGCTGAAAACCATCATTCTCAGCAAACTATCACAAGGACAGAAAGCCAAACACTGCATGTTCTCACTCATAGGTGGGAACTGAACAATGAGATCACTTGGACAAAGGGCGGGGAACATCACACACTGGGGCCTCTTGGGGGTTTGGGGACTGGGGGAGGGATAGTATTAGGAGAAATACCTAATGTAAATGATGATTTAATGGGTGCAGCAAACCAACATGGCACATGTATACCCATGTATCAAACCTGTATGTTGTGCACAAGTACCCTAGAACATAAAGTATAGTAATAAATAAATAATAATCTAGGAAGAGAAAATTAAAATAGCCCCAAGGAATAAACTGTGAACATATGTTGTGTCTATTCTATGTAGGTGTAAACTGTGTCTGATCCTCTTCCTTGAGTTTAAAAAAAAAATTAATTTGCTGCATCAGTGGCCATATCCCATGTATGTGAGGCTACTACTTGGTTAAGCTCAAGATTATCCACAATCATTTTCCAGGATGTATCACCTCTTCAGGGACAAACTGGTGAATTACATGGAGATATGTAGAAACCACTAACCCAATTAGTGCCTTTAGGATGGTACTACTACTACGTGCTATCCTCCCTCCCCGGGTGTGATACCATCCATGTTCGATTTACTATCTGGCCAAGGACACTTGGTCTTCTTCTCTCTGATAGCTCTTGTTACAAAGGCCTAGAACCCAAGATAGGGATTTAGCTAACTGCTAAGTATGTCTAATTCAATTATAAGTTTGGAAACTGAAGAAGTCACCATCAGGTGAGTCTGTGGACCCAGTGGACATAGTGTAAGCTGAAATTTGGCCAGAATTCTGTTGTTACTTTACCTCTACATAAGCCTCCACTGTAACCAGAAGCCTAATAGTTCAGGTGTCTGTGAATCAATGTCAACCTAGGCCTGTGTCCAGTGATCCCCAGAATATAAGAATAGTCCCCTTTCTCTATGTTCTGCTACTCTAGTAAAGGGGGGAAGGACTGGGGAAATTACAGCAGATACTTGGCATGGCGTTGCAGTCTTTCTCCAAGAAGACACAGCCAGCCTTTCTAGTAAGTTTCAGATTTGAAAATAAGCACACTTCCAGAAATTGAGCAAGAGGGTGTCTTTTTATTGGGGTAACTGTCCTTAGCCTCTTGTTTCTCCATTCCTGTTCCTTTTTGAAGGCAGTTCAAGAATAGCATGACTATGGCTCACAAGCTGAGGTAGACCTTGAAGGAGCTAGAAGCTCTCAGCTTACTACTGTACTTGCTTGTGGCAAGTCTTTTCTTGAAGATGATTTGGGTGGTGCATCTCCATGCCTGCCACAAATTAAAGACACACTGTTGTCATAAATTATGTATGCTCCAGCAATACATTAGGAGAAGCAGAGGTAGGGTTTGATATGAATGAAAAGGGTAGATGGCCCAGGAATTCAAGAAAATGCTCCCAGAGATGTGCAGAAAGGAAGGACTAGAGCCAAGGGGTGGATGGATGTGAATGAGGCTCCTGGTTCTGGCTTATCATCTGACAAGGAAGATGGAGAGCTCTACTGTCCCTGAGGTATACAATCTGGAAATAATGCCAAACCTAATTCTCCACTACCTTCTGGGTCTGGCAATGAGAACACTCGATCTCCAGGACCGCCCCAGGGAACAAGGGCAATGAGCAAATGGATAGTGAGCCATGCCAGACCCTTTCTGTGAGACTGTGAACCTTTTTCCAACATTTTCTCTCCCTTCCCCTCACTCCAGCATTTGGAATCCTCTAGACCTAAGTCTGGACACCAGCCCTGCCACTTGGGCTAACAGCTAAACCTCATGGGTACTGGGTTCTCTGGGTAGACTGAGGATATCAATGCAGGTCTTGAAAGATGCTGTGAGGATTAAATAAACAGTGCAAGTGGCTGTACCTAGACAGCAAGTTGCCTTCCAGATAGTCCATAAATATTGCCTACTGTCTGAGCAGTCGTTTATACATGCCTCAGTCTGCTTGGGCCACCATAACAAAATACCTTTGACTGAGAGTCTTAAATGGCAGGCATTTATGTTTTCATGGTTCTGGAGGCTGGGAAGTCCAAGATCAAGGTTCTAACTAACTTGGTTTCTGGTGAGAGATCTTTACCTGGCTCATGGTTCTGGAGGCTGGGAAGTCCAAGGTCAAGGTTCCAGCTGACTTGCTTTCTGGTGAGGGCTCTCTAACTGGTTCGTAGACAGCCATCTTTTTGCTATGTCCTCACATGGTGGAGAGGGAAATTGTGCTCTCTGATGTTTCCTTCCTCTTATAAAAACATGAATCCTGTCACATTTGGGCTCCACCCTTATGACCTCCTTCAATCTTAATTACTTCTTTACCTCAAATACAGTGATAATGGGATTAGACTTTAACTTACTTTAACTTATAACTTTTGTGAGAGGACACAACTTTGTCCATAGCAGTATCTTTCATTCAATCCGGCACCAACCTCCAACCCATGTCTTTGTGAAGGGACCAAGACTTCTGTGAAGCTCAGGCAGTAAAAAATTGAGCAAACCAATGGAAGTTCCTACAAATCACCCCGTTGCATGGCTTTGCTTGAATAAATTGTCTTTAAGCCAAAAGTTACCCAAATGTGTTCACCCAGGAATTCAGCAGGTGTGGAAAAGGAGGGGAAGACCTCTCAGAGGCTTATGTATGTGAAAAACTAGGGGTTCTCCTAGAAAGAGTTCACAATAGAGAAGCAAGAGCAGAGAGGCACAGGCAGATGGACTCAAGGACGCTTGATTCAAGATTCAGGGTAGATGGGCAGGGAGAAGGGGGTTAGCTGGGGAGCATCCCTCAGCATATGAGGGTGAGAGTAGGGGATTGTGGATGTACGATGGCAGAAAAGGCTGAAGGAAGGGGCTTACCCTGTTTCTAAGATGCTGGTATCAAGTAGGAACTTGGATTGTGGCCACTGCCCCAGAGAGAGGAGAACAGATGGGCTACAGGGCCAGTTTCTAACTTGAATTCAGTGTTAGCCCAAGGGACATTCTGGACCACAAGACAACAGCTGAGCCTGCTGCCAGAAGGACATTTCTGCATCTGGTTTGCTTGGTGTCTTTGGGAGGTGCTAGTACAGGGCTCATCCCAGCAATGACTGTGAAAAGGTCTAGGGATGAGTTCATCTCAGCTGAGATACTCCTGGGCATCCTGAGAGCTGGCTGGGTAGGTATGTGAAGGTGCACCAAGTTTTCTAGCAGCAGCTGGGACAGAGGCAGGAGAATACTATAATTTGCCTGTGACTCTATTCATGTCCCCAGGCTGCTGTGCCCTGGAGGGTGAGGGCACAAGCACACCACAACCACCCTCTTTTCTGCACAGCTTTGGCCTAGACAGCCCCTGTGACGGCAGCGTTTCCATGGTGATTGTGTAATGGATAGCTGTTCCCGGGATATTCTTCATATTTTATTTTCCTTTAGTGGAATTGGTCAGATTAAGTCTGTTCCCAGATGAGCATCGATTAATGAAAGCTAAATGCGCGACTCCAGCCCCCTTGCAGCATCTGCAGTGGCTGAAGACAGCGCTGGGATGTGACCAGCATCATTGAGTTTACCCAGGCAAATCCTCTCACTGCCTTTCCCAGTGACAGCCAGCCGGGTGCCAGGGAAGCCTGGGTGGTGATGGTCTGTTTTTACCACCTCCATGGATTAAGTGGGATAGATTAGGATTCTCTGTTGGCTCATGGATGTGTCTCTTTGCTACTGAACTGTGGGGGCTGTGGTGTTCATAAAATCGGGGTCATAGTTTCATAGATGAGTCAAGTGGCAGGCCACATGGGGTCAACCGGCTCCAAGAGGAACCCTGAGGGAAGCGTCTCCCAGCTGCAGTATCCTTGGACCTTTCCTGCATCAGGCAGAGCCAGCAGAGCTCTGGGAAGGCTCAGGGCCCAGTGGGGTCACTGTCATTGGCCTCCACCTCCCAGTCCCCATCACTGGACTTGACCTCCTTCCCTAGTGATTTAGTATACACAATATTGTTCATCTTTATATTCTCAGGGTCCAGCATGGTGACTGGCACATACAAGACATGTGTGAAACATTAGTGAAATGCATGAACAATGAAAATATCACTTTGTTCTCAGAGCCCAATGTGGTCTCCATGATGAATAAATACATGAATAAATAAATAGATACATCCATTCTCTCATTGACCCATTCATTTACTCATTGATGAATATTTATTTAGGGGATACATAATATTTGCACCTAACACAGTGCCTTGCAGATATAAAACACTCAATCTCTTTTAAATTACATTGTGCCTGGCACTGGGAAAATCCAAATACTACATGAAGCACAGTCCCCTTTCTATGTCTGTGTCTGTAAATATTCTCCCCACTCTCATCTATCTGCATACACACACACACACATTTTTATTTTATTTTATTTTAGTTTAGTTTAGTTTAGTTTAGTTTTTGGAGATGCAGGCTTGCTCTGTTGCCCAGGCTGGAGTGCAGTGGCGAGATCTTGGCTCACTGCAACCTCTGCCTCCCGGGTTCAAGAGGGTCTCCTGCCTCAGTTTACCTAGTAGCTGGAATTACAGTCACCTGGCAACACCCCTGGCTAATTTTTGTATTTTTAGTAGAGATGGGGTTTTGCCTTGTTGGTCAGGCTGGTCTCAAACACCTGACCTCAGGTGATCTGCTCACCTCAGCCTCCCAAACTATTGGGATTATGGGCATGAGCCACCATGCCTGGCCCGTATTTTGGAATCATTCCTTTCAATTGGGGTATGTCTGCTGAAAAAAAAAATTTCTAAAGAAGCAAATTTGAATTTAGAATTGAAATGCCTACAATGTGCTGACTTTGTACTTGGAACAAGATACAGCTCCAAAAGATATTTGTGGTTGCCTTGTCCCTCTGTGGTCATAGGAAGGTCATGTTTGATTGAGGGACTGGGATGCAATAATGGTCCAGAGAAGAAGGCCAGCATCCAGGAAGGACAGATGGATGTCTCGTTTGCATACCTGCCCTGCAGGATGGCACAAAAACCCCGAACCCCCAGGAGGGATGAAAGGGAATGCATGACATGGGAAAACCACAGCAGTGTAGAAAGCTGGCATGTGTGTTGTCATTTCTTGCCAAACCCACACTCTGGCTCATGGCAAAGGGATTAAAACCAGCCCTCTTCCATGTGCCAGTGTACTCCTTTGGCCCTAGGAGCAGATGAAGAGTTGAAGATGGAAGAGAACTCTTAGGTTTCAGGGTCCTATAACAGGAAGAACAGTGGGTCACATAACAGACATAGGGCAGTAAAGAGGATGGATGTTGGGGAGTTAGGGAGGGGAATTCAAGTTCTGTTTGTAACACAGTGAATTTGAAGAGACAACAGGAAGACAAGGGATGTATCGCAGTCCGGTGATGGAGGGTCAGGGCTGGAGATGGGGGACCCCTCCAGAGTTGAAGACTGGAGCATCAGAGTAATGGGGGCATCCATGAAAGAGGGTCAGCGTAGAAAAGGCATTGGGAGTTGCTGAGAGAATGAACACTCAGAACTCAGATGGGAGCCAGGCAGGTCAGAGTGTGGCAGTTATCCTGCTACTAACTCTATGTCCTTGGGTTCTCAGTCCTCAGTTTCCATATCTGCAAAATCAGATAACGTGGGAAATCCCTCAGCACAGTACCTGGTGCATAGAAATTCATCAGTTTTATCTGTCATTATTAGGGGCTAAGAAAGGAAGGGGAACAATTAAAAATATGGAGCCATATCAGAAAACCATAGTGTCAGTTACATTGACAGAATGTCTTTTGAGATTAAAAAAAAGAAAGGAAGAAAAAAACTGCAACCTCTAGTGGTTTACCTGAATGGGTTTTACCACCAGCTCTGTCATTGAAAGCATGCACAATTGAACAAGACTTCTCTCAAGCTGTGTTTGTCTCCTAGTAAATGAAGGTGTTGGGCCTTTAGTCTGACACTGGTAGGGAGCAGAAGAGGCAATAATCCAGCTTTTCCAATCAATGTGTTTCCATCAGATATCTGGAGACCAACAATCTCCATGAACTTTGGAGCTTACATTGATCTTGCTGCCTCTTAAGTCCCCGTTTGGTCTCCAGGGCTGCCCAGGAGAGGTGCTCCCCACCATATGTCACAGCTGCTGGGGCCACTGGAAGTGTCTTTAGATGTCAAACCAGTGGTTGGGCACAACCACTAATTTAGGAATCCTGTGTATCTCCATTCCAATTTAAATACATAATTAAAATTAAGAAGGGGGAAAAATCTCTTCATAGCAGCCTTACCCCCATCGGATATTATTTTGTGATTTGCTCCACTGTTGAGTTCAAGCTCCCAAATGTCTTGGCTCTTGTAGCAAGGTCTATGTCAGGACAACAGTGCCCTGTTCCATCAAGTTCTAGCCAAAGATGTCACTGGGAAATGGACTGAACAGCCTCGAGGACTCTTTCAATCCATATTATAGGCAATTTTCAGAGCTGGAGGCTGAAAAAAAACCTGAAAGTAAGGAAGAATAAAATCAGATTTGAATTGAATTGCTGCAATGTACTAGTAAGGCTAGTTAAGCATATAATTAATTGTTGTAACTATAGCAACAAGATTAGCTGGAACTATTAGGGTGGGCACCAGGGGTTCAGTGAGAGACTCTTAGAAAGACAAGTGTTGGAAATTGCAGAAAATAATTCATTCTCCTCCTGTGGTTCTCCAGAGGGCCTCACACTCTTTAGCAACCCCAAATAAATCTATATAATAATATTTTCTTAGATTCATGCAGTTTCTTTTATCCCAAAAGGCCCTGGGGTGCTTTGCAAGCCATGAACATAAATATAGATCTGGAATAATGTATCGGGCCAGATTTTCCTAGCGCTTAAACAACTCTCTCGTGGTTTGTTCTGCACCTTTGGAAGCTCCATTACCTTCAGGATACAGGCAATCAGTAATTTATTAAGTGGCATCCCCATAGGCCCAGGGCCTGAAAATTCTGGTGGAAGAGATGGGTTCCAGAGATAGCGCTTTTATTTATTTATACACTATGTCATTCCAAAAAAGATTCAAGCAGCCTTGCAAAATACACAGAGCACATCGGGATAAAACAAACACATGAGGAAATCCAAGGCAGGGGCAAATAACAGTAAGAAGAAAACATGTAGCTCTACGGAAATGTTAGTATAGGAACTGCAGAGAACAAACTCCTACAAAAGAGCTGAAGGTGGGTGTAATTGCAGCTGTTCTTCCTGCTAGTCTAAAGGAGAAGAAAATGGAACCAGCTGCAGGCAAAAGACACTTGGTGCTGCAACTTTAGACTCTACTCTTCAGCATAATGAGTCTCAAGTCACCTCTCAATTAGAAGGAAGTCAAGGAGGGCCTTCTAAAGGTAGACTTCCATTCAGCTGCCAAATATGGATTGACCATCTATTTTGTTCTTGGCATCTCCCCTTATACAGGGCAAAATAATTCAAATAATTCAGCTTTGATGCTTTCTGATATTCTGGCTTGATCTGTGGCTAAAATTTAGAGTTCAGAGCAGAGGTACCAAAGTGATGTTCACAGGACAGATACAGGGCAGAAATATGTTGTGTCTTGCCATTGTGGAAGATTTACATTCCAGTCCAGATTTCCACTTCTCTTGAAAACATAGAAACACTTGCAATGCTGCATCCATCTTTCCACTATTGCTGAGCAGAGGCTGACCACTTGGCTGGAACAACTTCCCTCGGTGCACACTTTGCACTATGACATACTCCCAGTAGCTGCTCTGCTTTTTGTGACCTGCCTGGCTCCTATAAGCATTTGAGTTTTTTGTTTGTTTGTTTGTTTTTTAATATCTGATCTAGAGTCATGTTCATATTGTTTATCTGTGTAGACTCTGTGATGAGAGTTAGTCAACCAAGGGTTTAGTGGTGGGTATTTCTAGGCTGCTCTCTTCAGTCATCTTCCATTAGGACACTACAGTCAAGGCCTTTGCTCCTTCTGTGCCTCTCAGGTGGATAATCCTCCCAATTCTTCTCTGCTTATCTAAATCTCATCTGTCACTTGGCTCAGCTCAAGACTCCTTCCTGAAGCTTTCTCCAAGGTTTCTACCTCATTGATCTTCCTTCTGGGACTACACCTGAACTTTCAAAAGGAGTAGGTATCAATTAAAAACAACAACAACAAACACATCAACTAGCCAGGAGCAGTGGTACATGCCTGTAATCCCAGCACTTTAGGAGGCTGAGGCAGGAGGATCACTTGAGGCTAGGAGTTTGAGACTAGCCTATGATGGCAACATAGCAAGTTCCCATGTCTACAAAAAAAAAAAAATTAGCCAGAGATGGTGACATGCACCTGTAGTCCCAGCTTCTGGGTAGCCTGAGGCAGGAAGATCTCTTGAGTCTGGGAATTCAAGATTACAGTAAGGTATGATTGCACCACTGCATGCCAGCCTGGGTGACAAAGCAAGACCCTATCTCTCTCTAAAAAAAAAAAAAAAAAAAAAAAAAAAAAATCAACTTT
>NW_012112253.1:3744781-3773018 GCF_000951035.1 Colobus angolensis palliatus
AAATGTTTCTGGAAAAAATCTGAAATACTTTTCCAAAGAAAATGATTCTGAGTCATTAGTCACCAAGTTCTGTCCGGATATATTAGGAAATTCAGGTCAAAGACCTTCTCAAATGTTATTGCTAATTGTTCTCTGTTAAATGTGGCTCCTCTTCTTCTTTCTTGAGTTTTCTAAATAATCTGATCGTATTTTTTTTGTGGACCATGAGCTTGCCTGTTTTAGCCCCAGCTGGACTTTGCAATGAAACCCAAATAAGTTGATCTTAGAAAATGAGAAGCTTTTAGTCAGGGAGAGCCAATAGCTGCTTTTTGGAGGTCAGACTCCAACAGGACCCCAAATGCAAGCTTTGCTTAACCTCTTGGCTTTGGGGTTGGCAAAGAGGGTCTCTGAGAGCTAGCTAAAACTCAAAGAAGGGCTTCTCAGCCAGCCTTGAAGAGAGGACTGCACCCCTAGGTGTGGGTGGAAAGGCTGACTCTATCATTTATTACTGATGTGATCAGTGCTGAGTTACTTAGCTTGTTTGAACCTTTGGTTCCTCATCTGAACAGTGTGTTTTGAAGATTAAATTAAGTAATTTCCGATACAGCCAGTGTATACAAGAGATGTTCACTGGCATCACTAGCCAGATTCAGACTGCAAGACACTTTGGAACTGACTTTCTGAATATCCTCCAATAATTGCAAAAATAATCATTTACATTCAGTCCTTAAGGCATTAGTATAAATGAATTTCTAGGTTCACTAAAACATCTCTGATAAATAGAGGACAATTAATAAAAGAGAGGCTTCAAATGAAGCACTATTTTCATGTGTGGTGTGGCAATAGTTCATGAAGTAGTTTTCAATGGTGCAGTTTTATATGCTTATATTGACAGCATTGTACTTAGCTTTCTAGTTACCTTCTGGTGCAGAATATTTTTTGACTTTTTAGTAATAGCCATTCTCACTGGCATGAGACAGTATCTCTTTGTGGTTTTGAATTACATTTATCTGATGATTAGTGATGTTGAGCATTTTTTCATATGTTTGTTGTGTATTTCATGTGTATGTCTTCTTCTGAAGTGTCTGTTCATGTCCTTTGCCCACTTTTTCAGTGTTGTTTTTGCTTGTACATTTGTTTAAGCTCCTTACAGATTCTGAAAACATATTAGACCTTTGTCAGATGCATAGTTTGCAAATATTTTCTCCCATTCTGTAGGTTGCCTGTTTACCCTGTTGACAATTTATTTGCTGTGTGGCAGCTCTTTCGTTTAATTAAGTCCCATTTGTTTATTAATTTATTTTTTGCAATTACTTTTGGCATCTTTATCACAAAATCTTTGCCAGGTCCTATGTCCAGAATGGTATTGCCTAGGTTATCTTCCATGGTTTTCACAGTTTTAGATACTACGTTTCAGTCTTTAATCCATCTTGACTTGATTTTGGTATATGATGTAAGAAAGGGGTCCAGTTTCAATCTTCTGCATATGGTTAGACAGTTATCCCAGCACCATTCATTGAACGGTTGGTCCCTTCCCCATTGCTTATTTTTGTCAAGTTTGTCGAAGATCAGATGGTTGTAGGTGTGCAGCATGATTTCTGGACTCTGTATTTGGTTCCATTGGTCTATGTGTCTGTTTTGGTACCAGTACCATGATAATTTGGTGACTGTAACCTTGTAATCTAGTTTGAAGTCGGGTAATGTGATGCTTCCAGCTGTGTTCTTTTTGCTTAGGATTGCCTTGGCTATTTTGGCTCTTTTTTGGTTCCATGTGATAAAATAGTTTTTTCTAATTCCGTGAAGAATGCCGTTGGTAGTTTTAAAGGAATAGCATTGAATCTGTAAATTACATTGGGCAGTATGGTGATTTTAACAATACTAATTCTTCCTCTCTGTGAGCACGGAATGCTTTTTCATTTATTTGTGTCACCTCTGGTTTCTTTGTGCAGTGCTTTGAAATTCTTGTTGTAGAGATCTTTTGCCTCTGTGGTTAGCTGTATTTCTGGGTATTTTGTTCTTTTAATGGCTATTGTGAATGGGATTGTGTTCCTGGTTTGGCACTCCACTTGGATGTTGTTGGTGTATAGGAATGTTACTGATTTTTGTACAGTTATTTTGTATTGTGGCTACTGTTACTAGTACTTCTTTTCTCTAATCAACACTGCTGTTTTTTACGTTTTTATTTTATTTTAAAAAATGGAATGCTTTACACATTTTCATGTCAGCCTTTCACAGGGGCCATGCTAATTTTCTCTTACCATTCCAATTTTAGTATATATGCTGCCAAAGTTAGCACAACACTGCTTCTTATGGGTATATCAACACATCAAAAATACAAGAGTTCTGCAGTAGAGATTGGAAAATCAGTCCCCCAGGCATGTGGAAGGGAAAGGGAAGAATGCAGGCAACAGTGCATTGAATCCATTACTTACTCCCCCCAACTTTCCAAGATCTGAGAAAAAACCAATCTCCTTATAAAAAGGTGAATGTGGCAAAGTAGAAAATTCTGGACAGCATGTCAGAAAACCAGAGATGGAGATATGTCTTCTATACGTTACCTAAGACAAGCTGGTCAGAGTCTGTCATTTGTTCTCCTAAGAGAATCTATGAGGTCTCTAAGGTTCCTGGCTGGGTCCTCGAAGCTTACCTGTATATCCCAAATAGCCTTAGCCCTCTGCGTTGTATTTACTTGTAACTACGTCACATTAATATGGTCATCTGTTACTGTCACATCAACAAATTCAAAGCCTCCTCATAATTACTATGTACTATGCATTTTCAGCACGGGAATAATGTTGTTCTCTTTAATTTCCTGGACTCAACAAAAGAATGACTCAATCAGAAAGAAATTCCACTTTGCATATGGTTAAACAATGCCTCGGAGATTTTTCCCAACAGAAGAGAACAATGGAGTCTTGGCTCCTAAACACTGACATTCACCTGCTTTGTTTCCTATAAAAACTAGGCCAGGCCCTGGGAAATGGGCTGGCCAATGTTGTAACAGCTGTAAGACCAGCTTCTCCACTGTGAGTCTACACAGTGCCTGGAGTCAGAGGAAGGACACTTCATTTAAATAACCTGTCCATCAAACTTTGATTCTAATTATTTTTCTCTCTAATTATTTTCTCTGTTGGTATATTCTGAGATCCAGAAATCACCTGTCTATGTACTTGCTTTTTTGAGAAAGGCAAGAGCTTGCATTCTATCACAAGAAGAGAAAACCAAACACCGCATGTTCTCACTCATAGGTGGGAACTGAACAATGAGATCACTTGGACTCGGGAAGGGGAACATCACACACTGGGCTTATCATGGGGAGGGGGGAGGGGGGAGGGATTGCATTGGGGAGTTATACCTGATATAAATGATGAATTGATGGGTGCTGACGAGTTGATGGGTGCAGCACACCAACATTGCACAAGTATACATATGTAACAAACCTGCACGTTATGCACATGTACCCTAGAACTTAAAGTATAATAAAAAAAAAAAAAAAAAAAAGAGTAAGGACAATAACTCTCATATTTCAAAATTTACTTTCTAATACACAAAAATATATTAGGGGAACTAAGGTTAAGATTCTTTATCATATTGTAATGAGATTCTAAGATGACTCAACTACCTTTAGTCTTTCTTAATGAGGAATCACAATGGTTTCTGAGGGAGGGTCTGCTTTCCTTAAGATGTCTGTGGAGCAGAAGTTAGCTATGCAGGAAATAGGAAAAAGGGAGGGATAGGAATGTTAGTGATTTCGGGCTACTGGACACATCCAGTTCTTGTTGATCATGCTGACCCAGGCAGGGGGTTCTCCATCTGACACTTCATGCTTTTCCTCCAACTGTAAAAGCCCAGTGGCTTAAGAATGAGGATCAAAATTTTGTATATGACTAATTCTTTTCTCTCAAGACTGTGATTTTCATTTTGTCTCTAATGGATTAGCTGAAAGAAACTCCCAAAATACATTAAGTGGAAGAATATTTATTGTAATTAAAACGTTTCCTGAGTCAGCAAAGTTAGTGGCCTGATTGTGGACGTGTCGGCAAACTCTCCAGGACTCCCCAACACGTTCCTCATCAGCTTGCTTCACAGGGAACTCTGTCTGACCCTGTGACCTGAATGCAGCCTGCATAGGGGGCCTAGCCCTCTGGGTGAGGTCACATGCCAACCTAGAACCCTTGGCCTGAGAAACCCCTGCCATTTCTTTTTAGGTGTCTGCATATCTAGAAGGCTACCATTTAGAATGACCCTGGGAAGCATGCCAGTCTCCTATGAAAGCATGCTGTACATTTCATCCCTTAGTTAGTAGGAAGCAATGAAGGGAGTTGGAGTTTGCTCTTGGCTAAACTGGAGGCAGCAGGGAAAATCAGTACATGCCTCTTATCATCAAAAACCCAAGTTTGGTATCACATGTGCCTGGGAGGGAATGGAAGGTTGGTGAAACAGACCCTCCCTATTGTTCCTTTTGCTGGAGTGTGCTATACTTAGAACACCAGGGGGACTTGTCACCATCATGGGCATTTAGAATGGCAGATGGCAAGCTGAGCGTGGTGACTCATGCCTGTAATCCCAGCACTTTGGGAGGCCAAAGTGGGCGGATCACCTGAGATCAGGAGTTCAAGACCCACCTGGTCAACATGGTGAAACCCCATCTCTACTAAAAATAGAAAAATTAGCTGGGCATGGTGGCATGTGCCTATAATCTCAGCTACTTGGGAGGCTGAGGCAGGAGAATTGCTTGGATTCTCCAGAAGGTGGAGGTTGCAGTAAGCCGAGATCATTCCATTGCACTCCAGCCTGGGTAACAGAGTGAGACACTGTCTCAAAAAAAAACAAAAACAAAAAAAACAAAAAAAACATGGCAGATGGCAGCCTGTGTGTGTGTGTGACATACACTGACTTATAAACTTTTATTTTTCCATACTTTTGTTTTATGATTAATTGCCTGTTAGGCATTTATTGTAGATGTGATATTGTAAAATATATATTTGGTCTTTGACCTGTTTTCTGACATACAACTTCTAAAATCCTTAAAATCTCCAAAATAATGTCTTTTTGTGTGCTGATGAGATGACTGGTGGCAGACAGCCCCTAGATAGCTTCAAATAGGGTGTGTTAGTCCATTCTCATGCTGCTAATTAACACACACTTAAGACTGGGTAATTTATACAGAAAAAGAAGCTTAATGAACTCACAGTTGCACATGACTGGGGAGCCCTGCCAATCATGGCAGAAGGTGAAGGAGGAGCGAAGGCACATGTTACATGGCAACAGGCAAGAGAGTATGTGCAGGGGAACTGTCCTTTATAAAACCATCAGATCTCATGAGACTTATTCACTATCATGAGAGCAGCTCAGGAAAAACTTGTCCCCATGATTCAATGACCTCCCACCTGGTCCCTCCCATGACATGTGGTGATTATGGGAACTACAATTCAAGATGAGACGTGGTGGGGTGGGGACACAGCCAAACCATATCATGGGGACTGGCCCCCAGAAAGACCAAGAAATGATTAGAGTGCTAGATTTTCTTCCCCATCTCCCAACCTCTGGGGAGGGGAAAGGGGTTGAAGGCTAAGTTAATCACCAGTGTCCAATGGTTTACTCAATCATAAAATCTCAAAATGACTGGCTTTGGGGAGCTTCTAGATAGTTGAACATGTGGAGGTTCTTGAAGGGCAGCATGCTCAGGGAAGGCATGGAAGCTCTGTGCCCCTTCCCTGATACCTTGACCTATATATCTCTTCATCTGTATCCTTTGTAATATCATTTATATTAAAGGTAAACTGGTGAATATGAGTGTTTCCGTTAGTTCTGTGAGCCACTCTATCAAATTACTCGAATTTAAGGAGGGGATCATGTGACTGTTGATTTATTGCCAGCAGTTCAGAAGCATGGGCAAAACAACCTGTGATTGTGATTGGTATCAGAAGTGGGGTGGAAGCAGTTTTGTAGGACTGAGCCCTTAATCTGTGGGAGCTATGCTAACTCTATGTAGATAGTGTCAGTATTGAATTGAATTAGAGGATACCCAGCTAGTGTCTGCTGCAGAACTGATTGCTTTCTTGGTGTGTAATACAAAACCACACACACATTTGGACACAGAAGTCTTCTGTGTAATTGTTGTGGTTTGGGAGCAGAGGAAAAGAAGTTTGTTTTTTCCACACTTTGTGTTTGTGTTTTTTCCACCCAGAGTGGGAAAAACACTTTCTAAAATGTTAAACATAGAGTTACCATATGATCCAGTAATTCCATCCCAATGTATGTACCCAAAAGGATTGAAAGCAGAGTCTCAAGCAGGTATGTGTATGCCCATGTTCATAGCAGCACGATTTACAATTCAAAAAGGTAGAAACAATCCAAATGTTCATAAATGAATAAATGGATAAGCAAAATTAACATATACATATATGTATACCAAATAGATAGATAGATAGTAACTATTATAGAACTTTAAAATGGAATAAAATACTGATACTTGTTATGATATGGATGAACCTGGAAAGAATCATACTAAATTAAAGAAGCCAGACACAAAGGGTTGCATAATGAATGATTCCATTTATATGAAGCATCCAGAATAGGCAAATCCATAGAGATAGTATTTCAGGAATCCAAGAGTAAAACTTTAAAACCAGTTCAGATGATACATTTATTGAATGTATTATCCACTCACACAGAGATTTATATAGATGAGTCCCTATATGGAGCCTGTTCATGTTATTGGCCAGGTTTTTAGTGCAATTGTTTCTCTTCTATCTTCTTTATAAGTTTTCTTTCTATCTTTTAATGTTATGTTCTCTTGTCTACAGGACTTTACTTCAAGTAGCCTCAAAGCTTTTTTAGAAGTGGATAAGATAAAGTTATAACTGAAAAGCTAACCAAAAACTCTCTTAACACTTAACAACAAACAAACAAAATTGCTTATTTGACCTGAAATAAAAATTTGATAAAAAAGCTCACACCTCCATTGTTCTTTTGACTTAACATTCATGTTACCAAGTGTGAAAGGTTCACTAAACTGAATATGGTTTCATTGTCTTTTTCTTCATAAGAAGGTTTTGTTTAGTTGAGCGCTTTCTGCTGTGCAAGTTTTATGGTGAGGTGCCCAGCTCTCCCTCCAATCTTACTGCCCATTGGTATGTTATGAAACAGTTTATGGCCTTCATTAACTTTGATGATAATGACTAAATGAAGCTGTGATTTACGTCCAGGGACAGCTCTCTGGGGTGTTCCTGATTCAGTTTCCACAGACAATCAAGAGATGGTTGGTCTAACTAAGCCAGAGTCCAGAATATTGTGACTTAAATATCTTCTGAAAATAGAAGTCTTTCCATAAAGAAAAAAATATAAGAACAGAAACAAATATAAGTCAGTAAAGAGAGATCCTTGCGATGAGCACAGAGACTGCAGTAGAGGAAGCTTCAGAGGAGAGGCAGTGCTTCCTCTGGGTGTCAGCCTGATTCAGCGAGGAGGAAAGATCAGTGGCACCTGCTAAGCCCTTACAATGAACTGAGCATATAGGGTCTCTTTAGTCCTCACAAAACTCTCATAAAGATGCAGCACTGTGCCCACTGCCCAGAAGAGTGAACAAATGCTTGTTTCCTGGTAAACTTTATGACATAAAGCAGGGGTCCCAGCTATGAGAACTGAAGCTGTGGATATCTTACAGTCCTCAGTTCATACGGATGAAGGGGTATCTGGGCCCATGAGGGACTGTCTGATGGGCCGTGGGCCAGGGTCCCCTGAGTCTTCCATTGGAGTCCCATGATTTTATGCCTGATTCTAAGGAAGACAGTGCTGCAAAAAGAAGTAAGAAACAATGGGAAGGCTAGATCACTATGCCCTCCAGAGTATATTCAGTCACCAATGTGGAGTCCTCAAAAGAGGCAGTCATGTGGCAGGACAGGGAAAGGGGTGGAGGCGTGGGTGCACCATGTTAGCTTCATAGACGTACCACCAGGCATATCCTAGGGAGGCTAAAGAAGGAGTGGAAAATGGCAAATGTCTTTGTTAGACAAATAGTCCCTCTGAAGCACAGGGAAAATGCTTTCTGGAGAAACCGAGAATTATATGCAGAGGGGTTGAGGGTGAGAGCAAGTCTGTGACCTGCCTTCATGGAAGGGTCTGCATCAGACGTCAGACACTGGTGCTTCCATCACCACAACCCAGGTTTTACTTTGTCTGGTATCATCTGGAAAACACACAGTGATAAGTATAATGTTATTTTTTGTGCTGTTCTCAACCTCTGGAAAAGGAAGCACAATTGAATTGTAACGAATGCACTCTTAAAGGAATAGACAAGTAGATCAATGCTGTGGAACACAATTCAGAAAGTGACCAGTGAATATTTGGAATTTTAGTATCGGATAAAAGTGGTCTCCAAACCAGAGTGTAATGAAGGGCTACTTACTTAATAAACGATGTTGAAATAATTTGTTATCCCTTTGGCAGGAAGTAAAGTTAGGTCGCTTTATCACACCACGAAAACAAAAAGCTAGGCAAATCAAATGCCTAAACAATAAAAACATCAGAAAAATAGAGTATGTTTCTGACCTTGAAAATAAGAAAGGGATTATTGAGAAACAAAAATGCAAAACTTATACAGTAAAAGATGGCCAAATATAACCATGTTAGGGACATGTATCAAGTTCTCAGAATTGTCCTATTGAAGCTTTTCTTGGTTTGAGCAGAACAAAAATGCGTCATCTCTCACTGCCTCCATGGAGGTGAAGGGCTGACGCTTTCATCAAAACCTCCCTCCCCTTCATATCTTTCTCAAAGTCCTTTCAGGTCCTTGACATAGTTCAGGAATTAAGAGTCACATAACTATTTTTGGCCACTTCCATTGGTGCCCTCCATAATGATCTTGTGTTTTACTTTAGAATATAGTGTTTAGTATGGTGGGACCTCAGCCAAAGCTAAGATTAAGTAGCTATTTTTCATATCTTGGTGAGTGAATGTGTGTGTGTACTGTGTGTGTCTCATGACACTTCAAATTGATAGCAGCAGTAACTCTCAGGCAGAGGAATGAGTGGAGTAGTGGTCAAGAGCAACATTAACTTTATCTGTGTTGTTTGAATTTTTATAGTGACAATATATTCATGTATTACTTGCGTAATTAAAAATAAATGAAATTAAATATACTCTAGCCTGTGCTGGATATGTTTCTGCAACTTAATTTCCATCTGCCAATGAAATAAATCTGAAACCTTTCATTTGGGTTAATGGTCCAACTTAATGTGTTGCTCTGTTGGAAAAAACCCAAATTGCAAGGAGCTTTTCGGGGCTCTGTGCTTTGGATTGCTTTTAAGGTCACAGTGTTTTCTTCTGATATTTGCTTTTTCCAGATATATACTCAGTGTGTAATGTACATTTGTCCTGGTCCTTGGCTGACCTAAAGGAGTAAATGGCAAGGCCAGCAACTTCCTCTTTTGCAAACATGAGAGAATACATAGCTACCTGGTCCATTTCCAGCTGGAATCAAAGTCCAGTAGGTAGAATGTTTATTTGAACAGTGAAATTAAATGGGCTTCTGTTTGTCTTCCCAAAATAAGCTGAATAACCACTTTTGTGATTTGCAGAGAGCATCTTGGGGATATTTTGGCAAAGGGGCAGTCGTGAAATGAAACGAGGTGATAAGTGCAAAATGGATACTGTGACTTTGGCTGGAAGCACGCGAGGCATAGCACTAAAGACACACATACCAATCTTTCCCAGGCACTTTTCCTCTGCATAGTCTTCCACACTGCAGTAACAATATCTTAGTGGTACCTGGTTAGTGTTTTATAAACATTTCAAAGTGCTTCCACACCTTCACTGGCCCATTTTACAGCGATCGAGTGACCATAATGGTTGGTTGCAGGGCTGGGAGTAGAAAGAGCTATTTCCTCCGAGAGCCTAGCTTGGGGAAGTAGACACTTTAGCTAGCATTATAGCCTTCTGGAAAGAGCTTTGAGAGAAGGAAATACAGGAGCTAGGGGACAGCAAAGGCAGACATTAGAGGGAGGTGGGACAAGCCAGGCTGCTTTGGGAAAAAAAGAGTGGCACAGGCTGAGGCACTGAGGTCTGGAATTGCACCATGGGTTTTGAGAAACGTAGGTAATGAGGCCAGGACATGAGCACAGTGAAGCTTCAGCCACATGGAGAGTCTTGTATGATCATTCATGGAGACTGAACCTGACGTAAAGGCAAGAACATTTGATGGATTCTAAGCAAGGGAGGGACTGGGACATATTTGCACTCCAAGGTGAAGCATCAACAGAAAGGAAGCACCACTGGAGGTTATGAGGCCAATTATGGAGCTCTCTCAGCAATCTGCACAAATGAGGCTGCTCTAAGACAGAGGTACCTGGAAAGGTGGGAAGAAAATAGAATTGAGAGAAATGAAGGAGCTTCTATTGGTGACTTCTTGGATGCTGGAGAGGCATGGAGAAGGGTGTCTGGGTCGCTGTACCCATCCAGGCACCATTCACAAGGTAGTGAGACTAAAAGGAGGATTAGGGTCAGGGGAGAGTTGAAAAGTCTCCTTTTATAATATATATTTTCCCACACTTTCTACCCAAATTCCAGTGAACTGGGTTTGATTGCAGGATGAAATTTGTCTTCTGGCAAGGAATTTTGGACACTCAATAAATGGACTTATCCAAGGCTTCCACCTGGTTATACCAAATATGGGAATATAATGGAGTTTTATTTGCTCTAGCACAGAGTTCCTTTAACTGAACTGTGAAAAGTTGAGTCTCTTTGACTGTGCATCTACTCACTGTGCCTTAGAAGGCAGGATATATACCAGATGCTCCTTGGACGGAATTCCTTCCCTTATTCAGCGCATGTTTATGAATGCCTCCTCTGAACCAGGCATGCTTGAGATACTAGGAATTCAGCTGTGGAAGTTCAACTCTCAAGAAGCTCACATCTAGGGCGTGGAGTTACAGAAATCAGACTGGCACATGATACAGAAGGGACTAGGTACTGTGGAGAGAAGTGAGCCAGGGAGGGGATAGCCTGTGTTGGAGCGGAGGCTACTTCTTTAGAGAGATGAGGGAAGGCCATTCGAATCTGATGCTGAGCAGAGATCAGGGATTTTGTATAAGGGATGTGAGGGAGTGAGTCATGTGGCCACCTGAGGAGAGCATTCCAGGATAAGAAAACGGCAGGTGCAAAGGCACTGCTGCAGGGAGGTGCTCGATATTTCCAAGGAGTGTGGAGAAGTCCCGTGTGGTGGCTGCAGAGGGAGCAGGGGGAGGATGATGGGAGGTGAGAGTAGAGATGTCTGAGATACACCCTCAAGAGCCTTAGAGGCCATGCGAATTGCATGGGACCCACTGGAGGGAGCCATTCCCAGAGCCGTGACAGGTTGGGACCTGCCTGCAAAGGACCACATTCTGGCTGTGGGGAAGGGCAGAAGCAGGAGACCAGTTTGGAGGCTGGGGCCTGGGGCCTAGGACAGGCATGGTGAGCAGTGGTCGGTTTCTGAATCCATTCTCAGGGTAGACACAATAGGATTGGTGATTGAATATGAGATGTGAGACAAAGACAAACGCCAAGGACGGCTCCAAGGGTTTTTCCTGAACAGCTGCCAGGATGAAGTTGGCATTGATTTAGGTGGAGGAAGAAAGGGGGGAGCAGGTTTGGGAGCTGGAGCTAGAGATTCATTTTTGAAAGTGTTAATTTGAGATGTTCAATTAGACACACAGTGGAGATGCCAAATAGACAATTATACAGGAGTCTGGTGCTGATGGAGACATCACCCTGAGGGTCCTTAGCATTTAAATGCTGTTTAAAACCAGGAGGTGAGATGAGCTCATCAAGGGAGAGAGAAGGGATAGAAGAGGGAGAGGGTCTGAGGACTCAGCCCTGGAGCATAGATAATTAACAGGCAGATGAGGAGAAACTGGGAGAGGAGACTGAGAAGGAAGAGCAGGTAAGAGAAAGAGGGCTAAGGGAGAGCCATGACCTACAATCAGGTCAAGAAGCATTTCTGCGGGAGAGATTTATGCTGCTGATCTTCCAATAAATCAAGTAGTGTGGAGACCGCCGAGACCCAGCCACTGGAGACCATTAGCCTAGGGAGGTCATTAGTGGCCTTGCCAAGCCCTGTTTTGATTCCGGGTCCGGGAGACAGAGTGTAGTCAGAGGAGAGGAATCACAGACAGCCCAGTGCAGACAATAGGCAACTCTTTCAAAGAGTCATCTTATAAAGGTGAGTGGACAATCAGAGGAAACCTGGGGTGGGTAGGGGCGGGTGGTGGCAGAGTTCATTTAAATGTGTTTGTTTTTTAGTGGGCAATATGACCACATTTTTCATGCTGATAGAATTCATTCTGGAGAGAAAGACACACTGATGACGTAGGAGTGATACCTTAGATCATTCACATGTTGGACTAATTAGCAGGCACTGCATGTGTTAAGGAAGAGGAATTGGGGTTGTTCAAGAACTCCTGTAAATGGAGATCACCTGGCTAAGGGAGGGGCTGGTAAGAGTGGCTCATAAGCATTCAAAATAAATGTTATCAGGGCTGTCCCTCAGGGAATGAGAAAATGTTGGATTCATGCTTTGTACTTTATATTACAGTGAATTCCAGATATATTAAATTTAAATGCTAAAGGGTAAAATTATAAAGGTTTTATGGTAAACCACAGAAGAAATTTTAAATTTTAAAAGCAATCTTGGGGTATGGAAGACCTTCTGGAGCATGACACAAAAGCAGGGACCCCAAATGAAAATGCTGATAAATTCAACTTCATACAAGTAGAAAAATTCCACATAGCTAAAAATAATCGAAACATTAAAAAATACAGGGGAAATGTCTATAATTCATAAGATCAATAAATAGCTAATTTCAAAAATATATGAAGCTTTTACAAATCAATAAGATAAAGACAACCTAAAGGGGAAAATGAAAAATGTTCCCAGATAGGCATTATAAAGTGGTATGACTTACATGGAAGACAGTCTGGCAATATCTTTTAAACTTAAAAATGCATATACCTTTTTCCCAGAAATTTCATTATAGATATTTTCTCACAAATAAACTTCTACATGTGTGAAATAATGTTTACCCAGGAATCTTTGTGACAGGATTGATTGTAATAGCGAAATATTGGAGGAAAACTAAAGGTGATCTCTCAGTAGGAGGCTGGTTTTATTATAAATTATAAGACAGCTATACAAGGGAATACTATGCAGTCATTAAAAAGAACAAGACAGCTCTTATGTAGTTAGATTTCTGAGATACACTGTGAGAAGAGAGAGATCTAGAATACTTTGTTACATTTTTAAAATATGTAAAACTGTTGAATCATACTCCACCATTTGTCACAGAAGCAACGTAGGAGTAAAAATAAATACACAGTCGTGCCATGCCAAAAGCTGTGAGGTATGTTCCCTGCAGATGAGAACAGTGAGGAATCCCTGAAGCTGGAAGACATAAAGGGAAGGTGGAACACAAAACAGCAAAGCCGAGGACACGTGAGCCCTACAGGTGGGAGAAAAGCCCTCCTGCAGAACCTCTGATTAATTCCTATCCCAGAATTCAGGGAGGCCTTGGGAGAGAGTAGGTCTTCAATAGACAATTAACTGAAGACTTATGAGAAAACTGTTCTATTCTTCCATTTTCAGAGAGGCCAGTGTAGATGTATGATTTAATAGTTAGTCAGGACTAGGGCTCTCTGAATTTAGAGTCCTTAGAGGAATTGAATAGAACTTTCTTAACTGGGTGAAGGTTATTAATCAGTGAGCTACAACAAATATCATATGTACTGATGAGATAACAGAAACCTTCTTATCCATGGGGAATAAACCAAAGGTACACTACCAGTGCTGCTGTTTAATATTGCACTGAGCCTTGGTCAAGGCAGTAAGCCAAGATTTACAAATATAACAATTAGCTCTAGCCTAGGCCAAAATAGTAAAACTCTGCCTCAAAAAACAAAACAAAATAAAACAAAACCAAAAAATAATTAGATACTGGACAGAGATAACACTCTCATTAATTACAGATTGCTTATGACTGCTTAATGAAAGCCTTTTATATTTAGCTACATTAAAAACCCTCTTGTTAGACAGTTCTAGTTAGGGCCAGGCACGGTGGTTCATGCCTGTAATCCCAACACGTTGGGAGGCTGAGGCAGGCGGATCACCTGAGCTCAGAAGTTCAAGACCGACCTGGCTAAACATGATGAAACCCTGTCTCTGGTAAAAATAGAAAAATTAGCCGGCAAGGTGGCACATGACTGTAGTCTCTGCTACTCAGAAGGATGAGGCAGGAGAATTTCTTGAACCTGGGAGGCAGAGGTTACAGTGAACTGAGCTTGTGCTACTGTACTCCAGCCTGGGTGACAGAGCAAGACTCCATCTCAAAAAAAAAAAAAGGTTCCCGTTAGTTTTCAGTGGTTTCTTGATTTTTTTTTCTAAGCAAAAGTACCTGTATACAGTGTTGAAACAAGTTAGAAAATAAAGTTAGATATTAGTACGTATCTACTTCTGTTTCCTCTCTTTTCTGTTGCTCTCATTACATACACACTCGCAAAGAAAGATGTTGATGGATTTAAGATCTAAATATGAAAGCCAAAACTATGAAACTATTAGGAGAAAATTTAAAAGAATACTTTTGTAATCACTATTTTTCTCGGAGGCCACAAGGGAAAAAACTGATCAACTGGCTACAAAAAAAAAATACCAAAAACTTCTGCACCCTAAAACAATCATTAGATTAAAAATATTTACTTTTTTTAACAAAGTGAAATAACAGGAATAATCAGGGGCATCATTGGGTCAATGTATTGGTTGCAACTGATTAACATCCATGATATAAATTAATAAAATGATAAACAACTGAGTTAAAAATGAACAAAAGGTATAAATAGGCAATTCACAGAAAAAAAGAACAACTATTAATAGTGGTAATTTTGCTCAGCCTCACTGGTAAGCCAGAAAAAGTAAATTGATGCTATAAGGCATGAATATATGTATATATATAATATACACATGTTATAGATTATATATTATATAACATATATAATGTATGTGTATATTATATATAAATGTATATAGTCATATGTATTATATATAAATATATAATCATATGTATATTATATATTTAGTTATGTAGACATATATTAGCTATGTAGAATATTATATTATATATAGATAGTATATATTATATAACATATGTATATATTATAATATACATATATACAATATACATATATTTATTATACATAGGTATATTTTGAGTTTTATTTTGTTATATAGGTAATAAAATAAAAGTTTATTTTATTATATAGGTAGACTCATGTCATGGGAGTTTGTTGTACGTATTATTTCATTACCCAGGTATTAAGCCTAGTACCCACAGAACAGTTATTTTTTTTCTGCTTCTCTCTCTCTTCCCGCCCTACACCCTCAAGTAGGCCCCAGGGTCTGTTGTTCTCCTCTTCGTTTTCATGAGTTCTCATAATTTAGCTCTCATTTATAGGTGATAATATGCAGTGTTTGACTTTCTGTTCGTGTGTTAGTTTGCTAAGGATAAAAACATCCAGCTCCATCCATGTTCAAGCAAAGACATGATCTTGTTGCTTTATATGGCTGTGTGGTATTCTATGGTGTATATGTACCACATTTTCTTAATCCTGTCTGTTATTGAAGAGCATTTAGGTTGATTCCATGTCTTTGCTATTGTGAATAGTGCTGCAATGAACATTTACGTGCATGTGTCTTTATGGTAGAATGATTTATATTCCTCTGGGTATATACCTAGTAGTGGGATTGCTGGGTTCAATAGCAGTTCTGCTTTTAGCTCTTTGGGGAATCGCCATACTGTTTTCCACAATGATTGAACTAATTTATTATACTCCCACCAACAGTGTACAAGTGTTCCCTTTTCTCTGTAACCTTGCCAGCATCTGTTATTTTTGAACTTTTTATTACTAGTCATTCTGACTGGTATAAGAAGCACTGATATTTTTAACAAAAAATTACAGATAAAATGTAACCATCCTTGGTAAAGATGTGGGTAAATGGCTCTTTCACAAATTGTTTGCAGCAGTATAAAAAGGTAGGAGCCATTTTGGAAGGAAATTGAAAGTATCAAAGTGTGTTCAACTTGCATATGCCTTTGAGCAAATGATTCTGTTTCTAGAAATGTAACCTCTGTGAACATCCACACATGCTTCCCAAAATATATACAAGATATTCATCATTATTAATTGAATAATATAAAATGGAAACAACTTAAGTGTCTATTAATAGAGAATTATCAAATAAATTCTATTTTATTCACACTATGGGAAAGTCCATAGTCTATGCTCTAAAATGCTGTACATATTGCCTCTCAATTCAACTACACTGCCTTTGCATATTCCCAATAATGTGCCTTCTGAAACAGTAATTAATCAACTAATCAATCAGTTAATCCATCCATTCATTCATCCTTGCTTGCCTTAATTTTACAATCATTTATTTGAGCCAACTAGGAACCATGCAGTCTGCTATGTTCTAACGGATATAAAGATTTTTTTTTTACGTCCTCAAAAAAAGTCTCAGGTGCGTGCATGTTATAAGAAATTGATGTCACCCTGTTTATCATATGGAGGCTGCTCCTATCCCATAGTATTATTTATAAAAACATTCCACTGGAAATATCTTTCCTAGACAATTGATGGAACATGGCTGAATCTAAATCTTGTTTTAGGCCCTTATTAGCAAAATAACAGGCTGCCAAAACTCACTAGCCCTCAGGCTTTTGTTCTGTAAAATGGGGTAAGGATACCAACTTTGCTATATCTTGGGAAAAGTTTAATGGAAGATGAACATGGCATGTAAAAGAGGTTAAACAAATGTTTTTTACTTGAAGTGTTACCCTCAAGGAACTCATATTCCAGACTGTGAGAAGACAGCCAGCCAAAGGTGTGATGACAGAATTGGGTAAAATAGTGTCATGAGAGAGGTAATCACACGTAGGGGTGACACTGAAAATGTTTACCATGTAGTCTCACTTGCATACCAGCCAATGCAGGCACACTCATCAGTGACCAGCAGTACTGGTACAGGGCCCTAGAAGTCCTTTGATGGTCCAGGCATCAGCCCTTTGGGAGCTGGATCAACAGGAGGTGAGGTAGGAAATTTCTAGGGGGCAAAGGCCAGGGCAGTCAAGGCTATGGAGAAGGATTCTGGGTGTTGCATGAGTGGGGTTAGCACAGTGACTATTTCCAGTAGGTGCAGAAGTATTTTAATATTTTAAGCATTGGCTTGAATTTATTAATGCCAGAAGTAAGGAATGAATTGCAATTTTCCTTTCCTAAGTCTAATAAAAGGCACAAATGAGTAATAAAAATTATTTTGAAGTTTTGGACCAACAGTAACCAAATTAAGTAAAGCTTAACCTGGAGCCACAAAGTCCAAAGCTTGATGGCAAAGGGAAAAAACAGAAAGTCTTGGAGAGGACAGAGAGACCTCAGTGGGGATGGTGCCTAATAACCCCTCTCCACCCTCACAAGCCACGCTAAGCTGTCAGAGCCCTTAAAATTCTCACTGTGTACCCACATCTTTCTTCATGTGTACCACATAAAGAAAGGGAGCTCTTTATCTGACAGGTAAGTGGAGATGGCTGTTGGAGAGACAGGTGTGAAACTAGACATGTGATCAACAGAGCAGTCACTCTCTTTATCCAAAGAGAGGATATGACAGCTACACAAGGAATTGGGGGTATTCTCAATGGGAGTAGGACCACACCCTACTCCCACACTGACCAGATGAAATGAGTCCTGGTAAAGAATATTTAACAAATGCTTCGAGGGAGAGCTGAATGCAGGCATTCTTTTTGAAAGAAGAAAGAAAGGAAAATTAAAAAGCAGCATTCGTTTAGCATTCCCTGAACCTCTAACATGTTCTTGGGGTAGAGAAAATGAGTGGACTATGATATATTCACTCATCTGAAAATTATAGATCACTGAGAAAATAGTAACCCAGACTTTATCAGAACAAACAATGTACCTAATCAGAGTTGGGCAAACATAAGCCAGATGGAAAATGCAATATGATCACCAAGTCAACCTCTTTTAGGTGCAAAAGTACCATGTATGTGGGGGTGGGGGCCAGAGGAACATGGTGTGAAAAATTAGAGGAAGCCAAGCTAGAAGAAAATACGGGATGAAAGGAAATTATTAGCAATTGTTTTATGTTACAGAGCAATTTAGTAAGAATGAAAATTTGGGTTAGCTCAAGATAAAATGATCAAGGCAGTTAAATAGAAGAGAACTTTCAGATCACAGGACGTAAGCAAAAACCCAGTTGTTACTGAACTGAAACATAAACTTGGTTACAAATATGAAAAGATAACTGCAGTCTGGGAGAAAATACTTGCAAATCATTTCTGCGGTAAAGAACTTATATTCAGAATATGTAAAGAGTACTCAAAATTGCATAAGAAAATAAGAAATCCAATTGTAAAAGAGGCAAAAGATTTACCAAAGTGAAATGAAAACTGTGTTCACACAAAAACTTACAGCCAAATGTTTATAGAAGCTTTATTTGCAATCAGCCCAAACTGGAAATAACTCAAATGTCTCTCAAGAGAGGAGTGGATAAACACACTGTGGTACATCCATAAAATGTAATAGTATAGAGCAATAAAAAGAACAAGTTACTGGTGCTGGCAACAACATGAATGGATATCAAATGTATACACTAAATGAAAGAAGCCAAAGTCTACATAATATATGATCACATTTATATAATATTTTGGAAAAGGCAAAACGATACAGACAGAAAACAGATTGGTGGTTGCCAGGGCCCACAAAAGGGTGTGAGCAAATATTTTGAAAATGAATGATTGTTCTATATGTTGATTGCAGTCGTGGTTACGTGACTGTTTATCAACTGAAGAACTCTGCATTAAAAGGGTGAATTTATGGCATGTAAATAATGCCTTAATAAGAAAATGAAAAATAATTTTAAAAAATAAATTAGAAACACTAAAGAACAGGGAAAAGTCTAAAAAATCAAATTAGTGATGTGAAGAAAAGACCTAATAAATATCACTGAGTAATGTGAATGATAAAGGCAAAAATATTAAAATAGGAGAGAAACTAATAGGTTTGTGTACCGTTCAACATAAGGTAAAGTGATGTCTCTGAAACAAAACAAAAAACCCTACAAATGGAAAAATATGTTTGATATTTAACATTTTCTGAAAGAACAAATAACCATACCATATTTTAAAAAAGTTGTTCCAGAATTCTTAATACTTAGACACTTACTACTTAAGTGTTTTATAAATACTACTTTTCCCATGAATCCAGGCAGAAAAGTAAAATTGCTACTACAAAGAAAAAAATTCAACTGGCCTCAGGCTTTTCTACACTGATTGCCTGTGCCAAAAAAATAGGAAGTCTTAAGGCAAAAAGACTCCTAAAAGAGTCACTTGGTTATTCATAGCCAAGGTGCCTTCAAAATCGAAAGGTAATAGGGAAACATTGTCAAACATGAAAGAACTCAAGTGAACATCTTCGAACCATTTTGGAAATTAAAAAACAAACAAGGCAGGGCATAGTGGCTCATGTCTGTAATCCCAGCACTTTGGGAGGCTGAGGTGAGTGGATTGCTTGAGTCCAGTTTGAGACCAGCCTAGGTAGTACGGTGAACCCCATCTGTACAAAACACACAAATATTAGCCGGGCATGATGGTGCCTGCCCATAGTCCCAGCTACTCAAGAGTCTGAGGTAGGAGAGTTGCTTGAACCCGGGAGGCAGAGGTTGCAGTGAACCAAGATGGCACTACTGCACTCTAGCCTGTGCACAGAAAGAGACTCTGTCTCAATAAAAATAAACAAATAAACAATTTTTAAAAATAAATAAATAAAAATAAAAACCAAAACAAACAACAAATAGCTCTGTGTAAGTCTCATCTAACCAAAAGTTTTTTTTAAAAAGTAAAGTGAGCAGGAGAAAATATATTAAATGGCTTTGTAGTGAGGATTGAATCCATTTAAGTATAAAACTTGTTATTAATAATCATAAGAATTATGGGTTCAGATCATCTTGCAGACATGATGTGCCTGAAAAATTATTTAAAAATGTTCTAAAATAACAAACAATTGGATCTTGGCAGAATTGCTACGAGCCCACATCTAAAACTGAAGCATAAAGATTTGCTTAAAATGGATCTGACTGTTACTTTGTTTTCCTTAATCTTCATTTTTTACTTTAGAAAGGTCTTTTTGGAAATAACACTTCTGTGGTAAAGAGACATTTATTTCAAAGTGAAGTGTCTCTTTAGTTAGTCCTTTCATTTTCAACTTCAATTCAAATTCAGCTAAAATTAATACAATAATTTTGATAAAAATACAATCTATAGAATGGTCTAATATTTAGAACAGTTTTCCTAACTCGCTATCCTTTTAGCTCTGTGTATGCATAGAAAGATACCTGTAGTCACAATAATATTAAAAATAGTAATAATATTTAACATTTATGTGACATATATTCTAGGTGTTTTACATGGGTTAGCTCATGACAGTAACCCCTGTGGTGTAAGTACTATCACCATCATCTTCATTTACAGATGAGGAAACTGAGACACTGTTGTGTCCTGCCCGGACACATGTGACTGGATCAGGAGAGACCCAGAAGCAGTCAGGCTGGCTCCTGCCTGGCTCCTGCTCTTTTCTGACGTGCTTAGTGACCTCCTAAAGGTTCATGGTGGCCAATTCTAAGAGGAGGAATATTTTTTTCACTTTTATCCATGTATGTATTTTTTAATAATTGTCTGAATTCTTTTAGTTATGTGTATTTGTTTAAGTCAGAAAGCATAAGTTTTTAAAAAGTTGTAAAGAGTTAGAAGTAAGTTTAAAATAGGCTAAGATATAAGTGGAATGTTGAAAATGTAGATGGATTTACTTCTATGAATTTGTATCTTAAATTTTTACATTTTAACATGTTGAAGAAAAAATGAGTGATCTGATTTAAAGTGAGACTGACTCCCTTTTAGGCAGACCAGCCAAGTAGCCATTTCTCTTTGGGTTTAATTTCACTTTTCATTTTTATATTAGTAGTATTTGATCCTTTGCCTGTTAATTTCTCCAAAGTTCATTATTTAGAAATACATGTGCCTGCTTCTTCTCAAAGTGCATTGGTATCCACCAAGAAGAAGAGTGCTGTTTTTAAAGGGAGTGGAGTATAAATAATTACAGTGACAAAAAATGGGAAGGAAAAGATGCCTATGGGAAAAACATGTTATTTTTAAATAATTGTTTTTGGAAGAACTAGTGTCGGGTCTTTATAAACTTCATTACAGAATTTATACAAAGCTCTGTCATCAGCTCTCTCTGTTCATCTCTACTAAGCCTACTGAGAAAAATTTTAAGGTGCTTATCTTACATATTTATATAAATAACTTATTCACATAAATAAATATTTTATCATCATCCACAAATGACTGGATGGATTCTCAGTAAATCTGGGGAGTATTAGAGGTATAGATGTACTTCAATATTTAGGCTATCTAGTGAGCCAGAAATTATATCAGGAGACATGGGAGTCATTTCAGAGCAGCTGGAACTGAAGAAAACAATTTATTAAATTCAGAAATTGAGTTTTGAGACCATCTAACTTAAAATTATAGCCTTTGAAACACAACCCCCAAATTTTTTCAGGTTTTTTAAAGAAGCCCCTTAAAAGGACAGGCAGTCACCTCCATTGCCACTAAGACATTGCTAGAGGCTGGTGTGAACCCTAAGCTGGGCCAGGAGAGAGGAAAAGCCCAGCGGTTTCATACTCATGCTGGGATTGGAAGTCACAGGACCAAACCCCACGGACAGCAGGCACTGTAACCCAGCTGCGTGGAGTCAGGACGATTCATACCTGTGATTCACCTTAACCATGATGTGCCTGAGTGCTCTGGAAAGGGCAGCTAGAGACAGTGATAGAAACAGGTAATGTATTGGGGGGTCAATATGGGAGTGCCCCCTGTGCCAAGCATGCATAATCCCCTCCAATCCTAACAATTGATCAATGAGGGAAATTTAATTATCCAGTGATGTTAATGAGCAAATAGAGGCTTGAAAAGATGAAGAACATTTCTCCAGGTGACACCTGGAGAATGGCAGATGCAGCAGATAAACCAGGGCTGGTTGAGAGCATGACTGTGGGGTTTTGAATCCCTGCTTCACCACTGACTAAGGTGAAGGCTTAGCATGTTTCTCAACTTTTCTGTAACTCAGTTTCCTAGTCTATAAAGTGCAAAAAATAATAGTATAATTGTTGTTGGGCTGTGATGAGGGTCAAACAGTCTAATAAATATAAACCTCTGGGTGGTGTTTGACACATGGAGGAGCCCAGAAAACAGGTGCAATTATGGTGTCTCACAGTGCCACATACGCTCAGCTTCTTTCACGCTCTACATAGCCACAAGAAGATATTGGATGTCCCCCAGAAAAGTAATGTGATTGACTTTTCAAACTCTATACTGATTTTTAAAACTGCAAGGCCCTGAATTCAAGATTCCATGACTAGAAAATGCCTGGCACTTCCTTACAAGCCTCTAATATTGTCACTCAAATGATGGACAGTGAAACTTGAGTAAGGATGGAGCTGGCAAACAGAAAATGGCAACTTTGCCATGATGATATGAGGCTCCCTGAAGGATTCTAAGTGGTGGCATTCTTGATAACTGTGTTAGTCTGCTCTCATGCTGCTAATAAAGACATACCAGAGACTGGGTAATTTATAAAGGAAAGAGGTTTAATGGACTCACAGTTTCACATGGCTGGGGAGGCCTCACAGTCATGGCAGAAGGCAGAGGAGAAGCAAAGGCATATTTTACACGGCAGCAGGCAAGAAGAAGTGCATGTGCAGGGCAACTCCCCTTTATAAAACCATCAGATCTCGTGAGACTTATTCACTCTCAGGAGAACAGCACAGGAAAGACCTGCCCCCATGATTCAGTTACCTCCCACCTGGTCACTCCCACAACGCAGTGGAATTATGGGAGCTACAATTCGAGATTTGGGTGGGGACACAGCCAAACCATCAGTGACTAATTTGGCTTCCCCCACACCCATTGACTCTGTCATGGCCTTAATACCTGGGACAGTCCGCCTCTCTGAAGGTGCTCAGAGTCTCACATAGTCAAAGCCACTTGGTCTTCTGTTGAATGTCACTAAGGAGTCACAAGACAAAGGCTAGGCAGAGAGGGTTAGGCCGTGTATGTAGCGCACCAACTGAGTGAACTATACTAATGAATCAGTAACTTTTTTGTTCAGGTAGACAATTGATGATTGGGGTTGTTGTTTTACCTGGATGAAAGATGGGTGTTTTAGACACCTCTTTGTATTGGTGTCGTCATTTCTTTAGCAACATTACCAAACACTGGCATTTTTCTTGTGTCCTATTGACTTGGTTGACATGACTATAAACACTTATCCCTTGTTACATGTTCATCTTCCACTGGAATAAATTTGGAAAGAGAAAAAAAAAGAAGAAAAGCTGGCCTATTTTTGACTAAGTAGTGAAAATAGAGACTGAGAGATAAGTTCAGTATTTCCTGGGGGATTCAGAGAGAAGCTACAGGGGATTCCAGAGTCATTCCAGAAACATAAAGAAAAAGCAGGTGAAAAGAGGGGCTCAGAGTAATGTCCCTGCATCAGCTAGTGGTATGTATCACTCTTCAAGCATCAGGGCCAATACTCAGCCATCTCAAATGGAGAGGAGGGTGGACTCACAGAGAAAGAGAGGAGAAATATTCTATTAATATTTGAGGCTTTCCAGAGGGATGCTTTCGGCAATGGGGAATTGCCTAACTGAGGAATTCTTTGACTCCTTCTCACATCATGGAGATATTGTTATGTTTATGAGATACCATTAATCCCCTCTCTATGTCAGCGTTTCCCCTTGGCTTAAAGTGAGACTTCCTCTCTGCCTGTTCTAAATGGGAACCATGCCTCTGTTGGCAAATTTGCAACAGGCCCTGTGATCAGGCAGTTCTCTCCCACACAGTAGTTGAACCAATCTTTGTGGGTGAGTAATGGAGGTCTCTGGAGTCTGTACAGTTACAGCTTAGAGGATGTCATACATCATGCCTCTCGCGGAGTTTCTTCCCCAAGGCAATGGGGACAATCATGCACTTGATCCCTTGTTCCAGGAACATCCAAACTTGGCATCAGTTCTTGCAGTCTAATGCTCCATTGTATCCAGGTGAACCTGAGCACGTTTGCTACCTTTGTCACCCAGAAAGTTCCCATGCCTTCCAGTTGGTCTTCTTGCCTGCCACAGTTCAGTCTTACCAATACCCTAAATTGCAACTCTGAACACTCCTCCCCATGCTCTGACCCGTCTATTGACTCCACAGCCCCTTTATTTGTCCACCTCACATATTGTGCTCCTGTAAGACCAAGCTGCTGGAATTCCCCACACGCTATAGGGCTCTAGGTTTCCATGCCTTTATTTACAATCCTGCCTCTTTCTGGGATTCTCCTCTTTTATCTGTCATCATCAGGCCGGGTCTTACTCATCTTTCAGGTATGAATTCAGATATGATACTCTCCAGGAAGCTTTTCTTAAACTCCCGGGTTAATCCCCAGGCACCCTGGGCATTATTCCATATTAACACGAATCTGGAGATTATGCACCCATCTTCTTGTGAAATTTTCTTGGGCAGTGACCTTGTGTTATTTGTTCCTGAGTACCTAGCACCGGACCCAGTGCCTGATGCTTAGTAGAGACTCACAGTGTTCGTTGAACTGATCTGGTTTTGATTCCCATGGTAACACATCCTGATCAGATCCGTGTCAACAAGTCCGTCCCTTTTATTTGCACAGCCCTTGAACTTATCGTGAGGTGAAGTCATCAGGGTATGGAGTTGAGGCTTGAGATGATCCACAACTTCCCCTGGACCCCAGATGCAATGCTGAGCACAGCAAAGGGAGACTCACATCCGTGCCTTGGGAGATCGTGAGCGAGATGTTGGAACTTTGCTTCCTCTGGTCCCTGGTCATTGGTAGATGGTTTCCTCTTGCCCTGTTTGTATGCTCTGTGGTCTCCCGTGCCTTCTGGCCATCCAGGGCATGGGGTGTGAGCTGACTGCTGCCCTTCAGAGGCTCCAGCAGGCTTGGGAAACAGCCTTTTAGTGTGGGCTGTGGCCAAAGTCTTCCCCGGACTGTACCTGAGTGAGGAAGGGCAACAGAGGCCCTTTGTGTCTCAGGTTCTTCCCACCTCCCCTCCCCTTCCTGCCTTATGCTTCCCAGCTGAGGGAAAGTGCAGGATTGGGGGGGCACCCAGAAAGTTGCCCTGGACAACTGGTGTACAGCCCTCCTTAGGAAGGGGACAGCGGACAGCTTCTGAGTGTGAGCAGCTACCCCCTTACCACACACACACGCCCCACACCCATCACATACATATGCATTGCATATGCCACACATATTACATACGCCACACACCACACACACCCGATATATTCCACATCCCACACACATCACATACACACGCATCACATACACCACACGTTACATACACCCCACACCACACACGCCCAATATATACCACACACCACATACCATACACACCACATACACATGCATCACATATACCACCACTCATGTTACATACACCACACACTACGCACACACAATATATACCACACACCACATACCACACACACCACACACACATGCATCACATACACCACCACTCATGTTTCATACACCACACACTACGCACACACAATGTATACCACACATACCACATACACATGTATCACATACACCACACATGTTACATACACCCCACACCACACACACCCAATATATACCACACACCACATACCACACACACCACATACACATGTATCACATACACCACACATGTTACATACACCCCACACCACACACAACCAATATATACCACACACCACATACCGCACACACCACATACACATGCATTACATACACAACCACTCATGTTACATCCACCACACACCACACACGCACAATATATACCACATACCACATACACCATATACAAATGCATCACATACACCACCACTCATGTCACATACACCACACACACCCAATATATACCATACACCACATACCACACACACCACATACACATGCATCACATACACCACCACTCATGTTACATACACCACACACCACACACACCCAATATATACCACACACCACATATCACACACACCACATACAGATGTATCACATGCATCACATACATAACACATGTTACATACACCACACACCACACACATGCCCAGTATATACCACAAACCACATACCACACACACCGCATACACATGCATCACATACACCACACATGTTACGTACACCCCACACCACACAAGCCCAATATATACCACACACCACATACACACATCACATGAACCACACATGTTATGTACACCACACATCACACACATACCCAATGTATACCATGCACACCACATACACACATCACATACACCACACATGTAACATGCACCACACATGCTACACACACATCCAGTATATACCACACACACCACATACACAGACATCACATACACCACACGTTACATACACCACACACCAAACACACCACACATACACCCAATGTACACCAAACACACCACATACACACACATTGCATACACTACACATTACATACACCACACACCACACATACATCCAATGTATACCACACACACCACATACACACACATCATATACACCACACACCACACACACACCCAATATATACCATACATATCACACACCCAATATACTCCACACACACCACATACACATATATCACATACACCACCCACAGTATACACAGCACACACAGCACATACACTTCCCTCCTATATACACCACATGTACACCATGCACACCACATACACACATCACATATGTGTATGCTCTGTGGTCTCCTGTGCCTTCTGGCCATCCAGGGCATGAAGTATGAGCTGGCTGCTGCCGTTCAGAGGCTATATACACACATGTATGTGGTGTATATAGGCAAGAAAACCATGCCTGTGTCCTCCTGACTCACATACAAGTGAGTCACCTATTGTGCACATATGTGGATGTGCACAATATACACACCACACACTCAGCACACATACCTCACACACACATATACCACACACACACACCACACACACATACACACACTCCATATACACCACACACACATACATATCACACGCCCATACCTCACATACATACACCACACACACTACATCACACCCATCCTGCACCACAATCACCCACACCACTCACACACCTCATGTACACTGCACACACCCTACACCACACATGACACACACCACACACATCACACTCACACACACCACATTCACACACACCACACACCCACTCAGGCCCCCACATAATCACACACCCACACTCTACACACATAGTATTCATACAAGCCACACACACTATACCACACACACAACACACACACATATCACATACACCCTATACCACTCACATACCCCGTCACACACATACCATACCGCACCCGCATGCCACACACGCCACACACACATTTGCAATGCTTTGGCAGCCCCGCTCCTACTTGAGGGCATGTCTGCGGTTGATACGTTCCCATGACCAGCTCCTCAGACAAAAGAATCGCTTTCATCTTCACTGGCCACTTGGTTGTAGGAATGCAGTAGAGTCTGCCACAGGTCAGGGAGGCTGGAGCATGAGATTGATTTCCAAAGTGACTCTTATGCCAGGAGTAGTAAAAGTAGTTATGGAGTCATAAAATCTCAAGGTTTCTTTTGTGTTTGAATGAAGATAATGGATTTTATCACTTTATTGAGTTCGAGAAACAGAGTCAAAGTAATATTCCTATGCTCTGTAATACAGGAATTGGCTGGAATAAACCAATCTATGACTGGTTTGTATCATTGATTCTAAGACTTTCCTCATGCTCTTACTGAGTGTTCCAGGAACAGCCAAAGGAAGGTGCTGTGCTCTTCCTCCTACATTTAGGTGAAGAATGGGATCCCAGGTGGATTTTAAAACCCACAGCTGCAGGCATAAATTAATCTGTGGAGTTGGGTCCAGCCATGCTAGGGCATGGGAGCTCCCGGCCTCCCTCTGTGCTGGGTTTGTCTGTTGACCATGGTCACTTCAGAACAAAATGTTCCCTTCAAAACAAGGGGACAAATTAGAGTCAACCTGGAAAATGCTTATGGCGGTCTTTTTTCTTTTTCTTTTTCTTTTTCTTTTCATTCTTTTTTTTTTTTTTTTTTTT
>NW_012112253.1:3773975-3808538 GCF_000951035.1 Colobus angolensis palliatus
AAATAAATAAATAAATAAATAAATAAGACCTCATTTTAATTTTAAAGACCTTACCTCCAAATACGGTCACATTCTGAGGCACTGGGGGTTAGGACTTCCACATAAAAGTATGGGGAGGTGGGCACAACTTAGTCCATAACAGCCCATGAATTATTCCTTCTACAATTTTGTTAAAGGCTTTGTTTTTATCAAAAGAAAAGAAGCTTTAAATTAGAGAGGAATTATTTCCCATAGAAACCACTTCCTGTCAAAGTCATTCTTTCCCAAGGGAGTTTCCCAGACACCTCCCTTGGGTTTCAATAAGAGCAATAAGTCTGTGTCTCTACGTTTCATGGTGTGGCCCTGGGGACAGAGTATAATTGTGCTGTCTTGTTTAGCTCAACAAAGACAGAGCAGTTGCCCATTAAATTTTGTTATACTTTATAGAATGAATAGGTTAGATGGAATTTGGTGGTGAATTATTTGGGGAATGGAAGAAAGTGGTTTTTAAGTTGCAGGCAAATCATGTGTGTTATGGGAGTGACATGATCACCAAGCCTCCCAACCTGTTCCAGGCATATGGACCTGGACTCCTTCCCAGCAGACTGGATGGGAAATTTCCCATTAACCCAGCCCTGCTGCTAGTGCTCCAAACACTTTGGGAATTCCCGGAAAGCCCTGCAGCAGAATAACTTACATGCCAACAAGTTCTTAAACTTTAGCTTTTAGACAGCACTAGTCATTGTGCAGAGACAAATTGAGTGAAGAATGAGGGATCAGACTGAGTTATTCTGCAGTCGTCAAAAAGGAGATTCCACTGAGTCATCACATTTGTTTTTGTGCTGCCTCTGAAGATAATTCCAAGAGATGGTTTGGAAAAACTGTTTGTGAACAATGTCAATCAATGGGCCTGCAGGAATTGTGTAACCTCTAAAGGCCATAGCATTAACTTTATTTACATGGTGTTCATTTTTTAAAAATCAGCTTTAATTCTTTTCCCCTTTGCAAATAAAGAGGAGCAAAGATTTTTTTGAGAACCTTCTCTGGTCTCAGAAATATGCTAAGCACTAGGTAAGTAAAGAGGAACATAGCAACTCTAGTCCCCAAGCCATAGATACATAACATAGGTACAGGTGTCCAGTGTGACAAATATCATCATAGTAGTACACCCTGTCTGGAGCTGAAGTGGAGCAAAGAATATTATAGTGCTCCTTTCTTTCTCTGGCATGGAGAGAGGGCCAGAAAGAGGTGGGAGGGAACAGAGTGAGCTGTTACACTAAATCAACCTTCTGCCCAACCTTGACAGCAGCCATTCTACAGATAGTGTTTTTTTTTTTTTTTAAATTTTAGCTCTTGTGAAACTCCACATCTATAGAACTAAGCTTGAGTGCATTTTGATATCAAATAAGAGAGTGGTGGACAACACTGCAGGTCCCAGGTGTCTAGCCCCAGTGCAGAGGAGAGGTGGGCTACCTGCATACTCCAGTCTTGGAGAAAGGAACGCTCGATCAGGACACACAGGCCACCTGTGCAGACGTTGAGTCGGCAACCTCACTCTGGATTCCCTTTTCCCACTCACTCTCCCTGTGTCCCATTAGGAGTCTGGGAATTCCAATATGGGTCAGGACAATGGTCCTTGGCTTGGTCTCAGGTATGGTCTTTCATGAAGGCAGCTCTTGCAGAGTGGCAGCCCTGACCGAGAGATGCCTGTTGCTTGGAGGGGGCTGGTGGAGCTCATCCGGGATTCTTAAATACACAATCTCACATCTATATACATATCTACTCTTTCATATCTTTCCCCAGGCTCATAATGTGAAGTTAAAAAAGCAAATGGTCTGTGATAAGAAAACTGGATACAACTGGAATGTCCACCCCGAGGGTGCTAGTGAAATTCGTTATTCTACATTCATAGCCTGAACTATTACATTGCCATAAAGATTGTGTTGATGAAGAACCTTCCAGATTCCAGCATAGTGATTGAAAAAGGCAGGTTACATGACTGAGATCACATGGGGATCTCAATGATGTTTAAACAAACAAAATATGAATATGGCAATTTATCTCTGAGTGGAGGATTGTTGATTTTTTCATTTTACTTCATTTTCTGCATGTTACATAAACAATGAAAGTTACTGAATTATTTGTTACATAAACAATGAAAGTTACTGAATTATTTGTAAAGTAACAAGTCCACCAAGCCAAGTATCAAAGGATTCTCTGACCTTGAGGATAACCTCTGGAGGTTAGGTCTCTCTCAGGGCAAATATTTGCATCTTTCCTTCTTTCTCCTCCCCACACTGCCCTCCTATCACTCCCTGGCTACATCTTAAACCAGAGAAAGTGACACAAGCCACAAACCAAACCCACTGGGAATGAGCCCACACCAGTGAAACGCCCCTAGTCCTTCCTGTAGAGTGTTCTGGCTCTTTAAGAATGCATTCACCCAGGGAATATTTATTGAACAAATACTATATTCCAGGCACAGGTCTGGGCAAGGACAAAATCTCTGCCTTCATTTCCACCTTTTTCTCTCCCTGTTAAATAGTATCAGTCTTCTCTTTGAGCTTCACTCTCCTGTTGTCTACATGGCAGAGAAGGGATGAGGGAGGAACCAAAACTAATGTTACCAGAGCATCCACTATTATCTCATGGAATTGCACATAATAACCATGTGAGGATTTTACAAAAGAGGAAACAAGCTCAGAGAAGTTAAGTAATTTATTCAAGGCCACACTGCAGTTAAAAGGCAGAACATGCCCAAGCTGCTTTTCCTATGGCACTATCTTGCCACTTCAGAGGAGCATTAAAATATCAAATTCTTTTATTCCAGGCTCAGCTTTGTATTCCACTAATTTTAGTAAGACATCTCTACTTAGGCACTCACCAGAATCTTAAGATACATCAGATTTGGGGGAGGATTGTTGCCGTTTTGGGGTTCAAACAATATATATATTTTTGAGACAGAGTCTTGCTCTGTCATCCAAGCAGTGGCGTGATCTCGGCTCACTGCAACCTCTGCCTTCTGGGTTACAGCAATTCGCTGTTCAGCCTCCCAAGTAGCTGGGACTACAGGTACATGTCATCATGCCTAGTTAATTTTTGTATTTTTAGTAGAGATGGGGTTTCACCATGTTGGCCAAGCTGGTCTTGAACTCCTGAGCTCAGGTGATCCACCGGCCTCAGCCTCCCAAAGTGTTGGGATTATAGGAGTGAGCCACCATGCCTGGCCACAAACAATTTTTAATTTCTGTAAACAACAAAACAAAGCTAAGAAATTTCTAGACTTTATTTTCTCTCTGTCTGTCTGTCTGTCTCTCTCTCAAGACCTCACCAGCCAGTCATCTTCTATGATGTGTTTACATGTGAGGGGCCATCTTCTCAGATAGAATTTTCAGAGGCGGGTCTGAGTTAGAGGAGCATCGGGCCCTCCTTCTGTGCAGGGCCCAGCTGGCTGATGAATGGGCTCCTTGCTTCTCTTCAGGCTCCTCCCCTCGCCTCTCCTCCTCATTTCCTATTGTCCAGTTTACTCTAACAAGCTCTTTTGCATCTTGAATCTTTGCACCTGCTTTTTGCAGGGAAGACTGTCTCTCTGGCCCTCTGGTGGCTGGCTTCTTGCATCATCCCTATCTCAGCTCATATGCTATCCTTTGACAAGGCCTTCCCTGGTCCTCTTCAAAGGAGACTACCCTCAACCTGCCACTCCCTTCCCCTTTCCTTGTGTATCTTCTTCACCGTGTCAGGCACTACTTGCAATATTTATTTGTTTGTTCATCTACTTATGGTCTGTCTTTTTCCCGTTCATTTGTTTGTTCATCTATTCGTTGTCTGTCTCTTCCCAAAGGGACTGAAAGCTCTGTGGTTGTTTTGGTCCCTGCAGCAATTAGAACAGTACCTGGCATACACAAAACACTCAAAAATATTTCTGAATGAGGAACTTGGCTCCAGAAGTCATGAGAATAACTTTGTTCCAAAACATTCAGGCTGCAGCCAGAAAGGGTGAGCTTGAAGCAGTGAGCTGGGAGATAATGAAACCAAAACACCATTGTCAGGAAGCTTAAGAACAAGACCACCTTTTAAGTATCTAGAAATTCCTACTAATTTCTTTGACACCTTGTTCCCCAACCTACCTGAAGGCTGAAACTGAAAGGCTTTTTTCCTAGCCATCTTGACCACAGGATCGGTTTTCTCCGTGAACGTAAAGACAAAAATCACTGTGACACCAACAAACAGATTTTTTAAAAAGTGAAATCCATGTTTCATGTAAACAATGTACTACTGTCTGCCATCGAGTTCTCTTCCCTCATTTTCCTTTTCAAAGACTTAACCCCTTTCCCAAAGGGGCCTGTGCTCAGGTTTCTTGACTCCACACCAATCGCTTCTGTTGTGTAAGGCAAACTGATCACCTTTCACAATGAGACAAGAAGTGATTTAAATCAGATGGTGACCCAATGACAATGTCTGTGCTGTGTCCCATGGAGAAAACCAAAGCTGAAATCCAGTAACAGGTGATAGGAAGGTGTGGAGATAGAAACTGACCTGAATTCTGAAAAACAACATGAGAAAAGGAAGTCTGAGAACAAGCTGGTGTTCTTCCAAAACCTGTTAATTGTGTGAATTCCTAGAAGATAGTGTGACACCCATAAACAGGCTGGAGTGACACACCCAAACAATTATGCTACCTAGATCTGCCAAGGCAGGCAGACAAACTCAGCAGCCTGGAGAATGGAGGACAGAGTCCAGACTTGGTGAGCCAAGTTTTCTTCTGTTTGTTTTGCTGTTGCTGTTTTTGTTCTTGTTGACCTGTTAAGTTCTATGATGAGACCAAATGTTTAAGAAGTGTCTTCTATCCTAAAACTTGCCTCTCAGCAACAACAACAGCAATTATTTTTGACCACTTACTATCAGACAACACTGCTTTAGGCTGTGGAAATGCAGTAGTAGAAAAGCCAGGCATAACCCCTATCCCCATGGAGGCACTATCTCCATACAAGGGCAGAGGACCTGCAAGGCCTGAGGTCTACAGCTGAGGTTCCTCTCTGCAGGACAGTTGCACTTCAGGTCATGCTGCAGTATGAGAGAAGGCACTGTGACATCTTAAGGTTCTAATGGTCACACCTGTCCCAATGAAGCATTTCTACAAAGTAATCACCACCCCCCTCACACCCTCAGCAACGTCATGAAGTCATACATCTCCTTGGTTTGAAATATTGGAGTAAAAAATGATTAAACAGTATGTCTCAATGGAAAGCTGAGACATGTGTGCAGTCTCTATCCTCAAACATTCCTGGAATGCCCCCCCCCGACTTTATGATTTTTTATGGTTTGCCTATCAGAAATAGAAATCTATGCTAAAACTCTTTTAAAGAGTTTAGTTCTTAGATTTGTAAGAGTAAGAGCATATAAGAAATTATTCTTTGACAGTTCTCATTGCTAGCAACAAAGTTTTTAGGTTCCAAAGAGGTATTTCCTTAGAAACTAAACAGTGTGAACCATGAATGGAGAAGATGGTGTGGGAGAACAAATGGGGATGAGGTATGAGGAAAGCCAAATGCTAATCCTGGTGTGTCACTGATGTGACTTGGACAGTGCCACCCCTCTGGACCTCTGCTTCCTCTTAGGGAAAAAGTGCTTTCTGGGGGTTCTCTGAGGTTACTCCTGGAGTTCAGGTTCTATGAGCCTGGAAAGAGCAAAAATGTCTCACACACGCTACTTAATGTTGTCTAAGTGATAAATAGCAGATTTTTTTTTTTTTTTTTTTCTGAGATAGTGTCTCGCTCTGTTGCCCAGGCTGGAGTGCAGTGGTGCTATCTCAGCTCACTGCAACCTCTGCCTGCCAGGTTCAAGCAATTCTCCTGCCTCAGCTTCCCAAGTAGCTGGGATTACAGGTGTGCACCACCACACCCAGATAATTTTTGTATTTTTAGGAGAGACGGAATTTTGCCCTGTTGGCCAGACTGCTTTTGAACTCCTGGCCTCAAGTGATCTGCCAGCCTCGGCCTTCCAAAGTGCTGAGATTATAGGTGTGAGCCACTGCACCCGGCCTAAGCAGCACATCTTTACCAGACAATCCATTAAATTTGAAAAAATCCGTAATAAATAAGTGACATTTGTCAAAAGCATATAATGTGTCAAGCACTGGGGTATCAGCCTTTCCACACAAACTCTTTCTTTTAAATTTCATGGCAACCCAATGATAAAAGTGGCATTTTTTCTTAAGTACATGTGGAAACTGAAGCTTAGAAAATTGCTATGACTCAGCAAAAGTGACAAAGCTGGAAACTGACAGAAATAAGCCCAGGTGTTGGACTGCAGCTACAGAGTCCTTCATAAGGGAAGCTCTTTCAGGAGCAGTTTGCCTGACTATGAATGGTGTCCTCCAGCCCCTGAAGGAAGGAACTGAGATCATATCTCTCTCTTTCACCAGGTTTCACATACAGAAGCAGCTTCATGGACTCATCCAACAGGAAGGGATTTCTTATAGGCAAGCCAAGAAGTTATCTTGCAGCTGACTTTCAGTTATGCATAACTACCACCCATCCAGGACCCAATGATTGGGCAAAGGAGCTCGGACATCACACAATAATGGCCCAGTGACTCATCTAATTGCCTACGTGCCAATGCCATAGTATTACAACATTCTGGTGGCCTGACTTAACTTGACTATTCATATCTCAAAGGGCATACCTCTGAGATGCCACGTGAGATATTTTGAAGGATTAGATATTGCTGAATTGAGTCATATGTGGGAAAGAGAGAAGAGGGCTCACTGGATTCCTCTCTGGTAGCAAGTGATTTGGTGGGAGTGAAGCCCTGAGAAGAGACTGTCTGGGAGGATCAACCAAAAGCCTTAAAACAAAGGAGAGACTTTCAGAGACTGGCTAAGGATACAATCATTAAAATCATTTATTCAGTCACCATTTTCGGAGCTCACTGTTAGGCAGGCAAAGATACATAAGAGAAGTTGCTTACTTTCATGATCAAGTTGGAGACAGCAGTTATCAGAACACTCTCAGTATTTCTGGGAAATCCTGCAAGTTATGTCACATGGGGTACCTCTTTCTTTGAGCTCAAATGACCCTATCTCCCACTCTGGTTACATAACCACTCCGAACTGCAGTTTCATCTTCTGTAAATTGGGAATAATGAGTTCTACCTCATTTTTAAGTGAGCTTCTTAATGTGAAAGTAATTTTCAGATGATTTAGTGCGAAGGGATATAAATACATTGGGAGCATTTGGGGAATCCATGAAGAGATTTACTTCCTTCTTTCATATTCTGAGATCTTACTTTGCAATCTTACAGGCATGCACGTGCGTTTTTTGTGTTTTTTTTGTTTTTTTAAGTTGATTAATTAAAATTATCCCCTGCTTTTGTTTTTAAAATGAGATTTTTTAAGTTGATTAATTAAAATTATCCCCTGCTTTTGTTCTTAAAATGAGATATACTCCATTTTTATAGATTTGTCAAGGTTGCAAAGCTTCAGAATTCCTAAGTCAGCTGTGACTATTGGATAATATCAAACCAAAGCATTGAGGGTTCCTTTAAAAACCAAAAAGTCTGTTTCAGGGCTGAGACAATGAGGATTTCGGATATCTTTATAGGTGCAAGAAGCAGGCAAGGGAGCCTTGGAATTATTGACAAGAACCTTTGTAAACACCTTCCAACCAGTTTTCTTCACAGTTGCCACAAAAGGAACAGGCTTGTGAGAGGGCCACAAAGGAGCTTAGGTTTCCTGACAAACTCTGAATGGCCTTCCCTGTATTACCAACGGCTGACTTTGTTCCTGGTGGTGCCAACAGTGGGCATGAAGCCAGCCCTTCTTGAGCAGCTCAAGGTCAGGTGGGCTTGGACTACCTGACTTTTCATTAGGTCAGTAAATATGTATATGAGTAAAGTGGCTGTGGGCCAACTGAACTGCTTGCTCAAGAGCTGTGGACCTCTTGCCTGGCCTCCCAGCTCCCTGAATCCATGAGGGCATTCAATGAATCAATGAGGACATCCACATCCTCATTGAGTCCTCTTTTGCCCTTCCCATTCCCTGCCTCATTCACAAGACCTTCTCCTCATCTCTCACCCTGTCTTACCTTGACGACCTGTCCAGGCCCATCATCCACCTGACCTATAAACTTTAAACACCTTGCGGTGTTTCCTGCTTCCAAATATTCCTCAAAATTGAGGATCCTGAGTTGAATATCTGGAGTTCTCCTTTCTGATTTCTATAATAGTAGACATGGTCTAAGGCAGATTTTCCAGGCTTTTCTGGACTTGCCAGAGACTCCCTCTCTTGGCAGGTCTGAATCAAAAGATCATGCACTGGCTGGGCACGGTGGCTCATGCCTGTAATCTCAGCACTTTGGGAGGTCAAGGTGGACAGATCACTTGAGGTCAGGAGTTCGAGACCAGCCTGGCCAACATGGTGAAACCGTGTCTCTACTAAATACAAAAATTAGCCGGGTGTGGTGGTGCACACCTGTCATTCCAGCTACTCAGCAGGCTGAGGCACAAGAATCTCTTGAAATGGTGAGGCAGAGCTTGCAGTGAGCCGAGATTGAACCACTGCATGCTATCCTGGGTGACAGACTGAAATAAAAGAAGATTCCTGCAGTGTTCTGGAATCTTTACTTTTTTTTTTTTTTTTTTTTGAGATGAAATCTCACTCTTGTTCCCCAGGCTGGTGTGTGATGGCATGATCTTGGTTCACTGCAACCTCTGCCTCCTGGGTTCAATCGATTTCCCTGCCTCAGCCTCCCAAGTAGCTGGGATTACAGGTGCCTGCCACCATGCCCGGCTAACTTTTGTATTTTTAGTAGAGATGTGGTTTCACCATGTTGGCCAGGCTGGTCTCAAACTCCTGATCTCAGGTGATCTACCTGCCTTGGCCTCCCAAAGTGCTGGGATTACAGGCGTAAGCCACTGAGCCTGGCCAGAATCTCTACTTTTAACACACATCCTGGAGGATTATTATGATCAAGTATGTTGGAGGAATAGCTAGAATGCCTGTTACGGTATAAAAAGTATTATGTTTTACTTCTTCATGTATATTTGCATGTTTTTCTAACAGACCCTTAATATTACTAGATGATTAGCCAGTATTGCTAGATGATTAGCTAGATAATATGGATGATTTAACTGGCAGGTAGTGGCCCTAATGCAGTAATAAGAAACTCTGTCCATAGATAGTTGAGAAAGAGCCCTAGGTGCTGACACATTAAATAGGCCTTATGAAATATATTTTGGTGTTCTTGAGAGATGAGAATGAATTTTCAAGAAGCCAATTTGGTCTCATTTTAACTTGGAAGACAGAAGAGATGGTCAAGAGTCTCATTGTTTATATAAAAAGACTGTAGTAAATGCATCAAAGCATTCATAAGGTTAGGCACCTCTACATGCTTCTTGAGGTTAGATACCTCTACATGGTTGGTGTGATATCTGGCACACAGTAAGCTCTCAATAAAACTAATGGAATGAATAAATAAATGCATGAACATTGTATTCATTGATGGTGACTGGGACATGTTCCTTTCTCCTCCCTATCTGTCTAGGTCTTCTCACCTGAAGGACGTTGGGAAGACTTTAATTGGAATCACAAGAATTGGGTATAAACTTTGGCTCCACATTCACTGTCTGTGGGACATTCACTATCTGTGGGCTTCATCTGTCAATGGGTGGGCTGTCTTTGGGTAGGTCACCCAGTTGAAACCCTGATAAACCCATCAGATCTTGTGATACTTTTTTGCTATCATGAGAACAGGATGGGAAAGACTGGCCCCCATGATTCAATTACCTCCCCCTGGGTCCCTCCTACAACATGTGGCAATTCTGGGAGATACAATTCAAACTGAGATTTGGGTGGGGACACAGCCAAACTATATCAGTACCCTATATTGTTTCTGGAGTGGGAAGACATAATAAGATTGTAAAAATGTAAATAAGAGGGAGTCACATAACATGGGTACCATGATCTCTCCCAGGAAGGAGTGAGAGAGGAAGGAATCAAGAGAGCTGCAACCAGATCTTTGGCTTTATCTAAAGGTTTTATTTTTTATTTATTTTTTATTTTTGAGATGGAGTCTCACTGTCAGCATGGAGTGCAGTGGTGTGATCTTGGCTCACTGCAACCTCCGCCTCCCAGATTCAAGTGATTCTCCTGCCTCAGCCTCCCGAGTAGCTGGAATTACACGAGCCTGTCACCATGCCTAGTTAATTTTTGTCTTTTTAGAAGAGGTGAGGTTTCACCATGTTGGCCAGGCTGGTCTCAAACTTCTGACCTCATGTGATGCACCTGCGTCAGCCTCCCAAAGTGCTGGGATTACAGGTGTGAGCCACTGCGCCCGGCCAAGGTTTTATTTTTATATTGAGAAACATCTAAATTAGATTAAGCAGAATATGGATGATTAAAAACTAGATGGTAAATATGAGTGTTTTTATTTTATTCTTATTCTTGAAATTAGTAATAACTTCATAGTTTTAAAAATTAAAAGAAATGTAAAATTTCTATGACCCAAGAATGCAAAGAATTGACTTATGTCCAGATATTTATTCCTAGAACTTTCTAGCAATAAGCTCAAGAGGAATGGGGTATGGCATTTGTTGACCTGCACAGAATCATATTTAAAGTGATATGATTATGAATATGCCATTTAAAAGGCACAAATTTTGCCTTCAGAAATGCTTCTTTCTGTAGGGTGACCATTGTGCCATTTTTTCTTTTCTACCCTGCACGAATAGCATATCACCTGCTGTCAATGCCTTGACCTTCAATGATGGATACTGAAGCCTTTTATAGAAATTCAGAAAAGCAGCTTTCCCCAACGTTTTCTCCCCTACCTTCTCTCCTGAACAGTACTGATGTGGCTGGTTGGTAGAAGTCTACCACTAGGGTCCTATGGAGTAGACATACAGGGCCTTCAGAACTGCTGTGGGGGAAGAAGAGAAGGTTAGTTTTGGGAATTGTTTAGTAGTGGGGAAGATCAGGGATGGACAGAGAAGGGGCGTAGAAGTTAAATGTCTCTGAGATGAAATTTAACTCATCTCATTGTTGAAATGACGAATGATGTAACGTTTCCAGGTTTCCTCTAACATTTACTGAACACACATTATGGCTTCATGGTTTAGGGGATCTAGGCTTTGCGGATGTTACTCCATTATTTCTCTAAACAACCATTGAGATTATTGAGATTGTACTTTTTTTTTTTTTTTGGGACGGAGTCTCACTCTGTCATCCAGGCTGGAGTGCAGTGGTGCAATCGTGCAATCTCAGCTCACTGCAACCTCTGCCTCCCGGGTTTGAGTAATTCTTCTGCCTCAGCTTCTTGAGTAGCTGGGACTACAGGCATGCACCACCACTCTTGGCTAATTTTTGTATTTTTAATAGAGACAGGGTTTCACCATGTTGGGCAGACTGGTCTTGAACTCTTGTACCTCAAGTGATTCATCTGCCTCAGCCTCCCAAAGTGCTAGGATTACAGGAGTGAGTCACCATGCCCAGCTAGAGACTGTATTGTTATTTCCATTTTTCAGACAAGGAAACCAAAGCTTAGAGAAGTTAAATGACATGCCTGAGGTTGTATGACGTGAGTGGCCAAGAGTTACAGCCAAGTCTCTCATTCTGTTTGGTGTCACCTCTTAAATTCTCCAATTTGATCTGCTTTTCTCTGTTAAATAACAAATCCTGATTTCTCTTTCTAGGAAATGTTCTTCAGTTGCCTGTAAGCATTTATTTTGAGAATAGCACTGCACTTTTTCCTGCAATGTCCCGTTTGATAACATCAATAGACTCAAAAGACACAGAACTCTTTTTAATCACCTAAACCTTCGTAAGTAGAGTAGGCAATCAATGCTAAGTCAGGGTCAGAGCTTTCTGACACTTACCATGTGCATTTTACTGAGGCATTAATGGAGAAAATCATGATATGATTACCTTTAAATGAGGATATTAACAAGTTTATATTTCTTCAAAATATGTGGTAGCTTATGATGGGATATTAAGTGGTTTCTAATAGTTTCCTATGATCTGAGATAAAATACTTCTTTCGAACGTTGTCTTTCATTATCTCTTCATTGGTAGCTGAGTAATGCAGAGAGATTCTTCTCCAGGTCTTGCCTCTGAGTGACCATCTTAAAGGCATCAGTTGTGGTAGTGGGGGCCAGCCGTGTTCAGTCACTTAGGCCTTCCTTTCAGTGTGAAAAAGTCTGGCTGGACTCAGAGGAAATGGGTTGAGGGACTAAAGCAAATGGCTTCTGTTTCTTACATTGTTTGAGGAGTCCTTGCCCAGATAGCTACGACAGAGAGGACTAGAGAGGAAGGGTGTCAAGGATGGTGCAGCTCCCGGTTACAGATATGGCGGCTTCCACGGAGATCAGGTGGAGTTCTGAGCTTTTGGAAACTACCTGAAAACCTTCCACTAGCTCTCTTTCTTTCTTTCTTTCTTTTTTTTTTTAAGATGGGCATCTCACTCTGTCACCCAGGCTGAATGAAGTGCAGTGGTGTGATCTTGGCTCACTGCAACCTCTGCCTCCCAGGTTCAAGTGATTCTCATGCCTCAGCCTCCCGAGTATCTGGGATTGCAGGCACCCACCACCACACCCAGCTAATTTCTATTGTATTTTTAGTAGAGATGGAGTTTCATCATGTTGGGCAGACTGGTCTCGAACTGGTGACCTCAAGTGATCTACCCGGCTCAGCCTCTCAAAGTGCTGGAATTACAGGTGTGATGCCCGGCCCTGCTTGATCGTTTTTGAAAAGGAGAAACTCAGGAACAGACCCGAGGGAGTTACAAGGTGGAGAATGTTGAAAGTATTTCTCAAAATGCTATTCCTCTTCTCAACACCAGTTCAGCATTCTCCTCCAGAGATTTGGTGTCTCACACTGCCTTTTGTGCTGTAAAAGCCAAATGAGAGGCATTTAAATTATTTCTGTTGCCTAGGAAAGAGAAATATTATCCACAGTAACAAAACATCAAATTTTATTATGCACAAGTTAGTGCCATATATTTAGGAGTTTTGCTTTAGAGGATGTAATTTAAAAAAATGGGACAGCTTTTCATTGGCTTGGAAGTTTCTATTGCCAAAACATATTACCAGGAAAGTACAATACATTGTAAAATTATAAGGGACTGCAATTCAGTCCTATTTTGACTTTATTTATAAAAAAACAAATTAATAGCAAATGAATAAAACTTTTAAACCATTATCCGGGTAATAATACTAAACAAAACAACTAATAAAACAGCCGCATTCAAACAGCTGTTTAAGGAAACCCAATGATATTTCATCCATTGTCAAACTTGGCATTTGAGCAGAATAAAGACCAAAGTAAATATTTATTGATTCATGTGAGAATACTGAAAATTTCTCTTTTACAAGTAGAATAAGCAAATAAACCATGATTTATAAAAACCCTGGCTGACTAAAATCAGCTAATGGGTCTATTCAAAAAATTCTTATCATGTAAACTGTGAACTGACAATTATAATTGAAAATTACCAGTTTCTCTATGAATTTAATATACATATAGTTAACCACCTGCTTGACTGTTACACAGAGCCATTTAAACGTGCAAATGGATGTACAAATGTTTGAAGTCTTTTGAACCAAACACATTAATTGCCAGTCTGTGTTAATGGAAACACACAGAATAGATGCCCGCCTCTCTGTCATAAATATAAAAATTCCCTGGGCTTCCGAGTCTCCATACTAAGCACACATGGAGGCTTTTTATAGGAAAAGCTCATTTAGAGATTGAGCCCCTCAACCCCAACCAAATAGGTGATAAGGAGACAGGAAAAGTTGTGTTGGTCAGATTGACTACAAGCACACTGCATTCCTAACACTGTTCTGTCCAAGTAGGGGTCTGCAGCCCAGATGGCTACAGAATTGGCAGTGAGAAGTGAGACAAAGTTCAAAGCAAGCACAGGGGCACATTTAGTGCCCAGTTTCCTCCCTGTTGATACCTGGGCAGGTTGGACAGGTGACCTTGTGCTTTTCCTTAGTGAACTGAGGACTCCCATCATGACTTCCTCTGGACCTGCCCTCACAATGCAGTGATCCACAGCTAAGATGCTCTTCCTCCTTAGCAAGATATATCAGCCCCTGTCCCCTGGCCCGCAGGCCCTGGGTATTTCAGATAGAAACACAAGGATGGCCTGAGTGCTCCTCTGCCCAGCCTCCCACTCAGCAAGGGCTACCAGCCGTCCAAGCTAGGGGCCTCTCTGAGAGTTGGTGGTAGGCCCCTCCTGCAGTCACTTTTCCATGACTCTCTGGCCATCAGGGTGTAGATGGAGGTGGCCCCAGCTTGACTCTGAGCCAGGGCTCAGTGATGTATGTTGATGCCTGGAAAGCATTTGGAGGCCTGTGGGGTCTGGGAAGACCCATCCTAAGGTAAGAGGGTGCCAGGGAAGCTAAGCTTGGCTCAGTTCCAGAGCTTTGGTGTTCAGAAGGGAGGTGAGACTCTGGATCACCTGATTTTTGTCAGCAGCCCAGTCCTAAGATTGTACATCTGAGTCTTACCCAGAGGAAAATCTGCAAACGAAAAAGTGAAAACAGCAGTTTCTCTAAAAACAAGGTAATAAGATGGGGCACAAGAAGCTGTTTTTTTTTGTGGGGAGCCTTTACAAAACAAAATATAAAATCTGCCGGGTGCCGTGGCTCACGCCTGTAACCCCAACACTTTGGGAGGAGCCTGAGGCCAGTGGATTGCTTGAGGCCAGGAGTTCAAAATCAGCCGGGTGTGATGGTGCATGCCTGTAATCCCAGCTACTCAGGGAGGCTGAGGCATGAGAATTGCTTGAACCCGGAAGGCAGAGGTTGCAGTGAGTCAAGATCGTACCACTGCACTCCTGCCTGGGCGACAGAGAGAGACTCTGCCTTGAAAAATAAAATAAAAAAAAAACCAGAAAATATAAAATGAAACAAATCATTCTTCTTCACTTTCCCCAAATCAATCCCAGCCTGGGGTTGTGAAGACTTCAAGACATTAGAGGTGATGCTAGGGAGTAGTGGGAATTGACTTATTCCTGGAGACTTTTAGGAAATTCTTGGGAGTAGAAGACAGACTTTGCGAGAAGCTGAGATTTTTCAAGATCAAGTTGGGGTAAGAGTTAGCAACATGGGGATCTTGTTTTTATGAACCTAATTCACCTCCTCAGGCTGGTGATGCCCAGAAACACCCAGGCAAGGTGAAGCATGAGTTCAGTATTACCTGTCAGATGTGTTTCTCACTTCTGCTGCTGTCTTTCACCTCTGCTCTGCTCGACTTCATCAGTGCCACACCCAGCCCGGCCTTCAGCTTTACTCTCCAGGCTTGTTTCTGAATGAGCTTTGGGTATTATCAAAGGCATCATCCTTTAACCTCAAAGGATAAAGACTCATCACCAGTGAAGATATAAGAAGACAAAGCCACAGGCCCTGAGGGTCATTTCGAGAGTGCTCTGGGCATCCTTTGAGCACATTCGTGTCACCCTCCTCTGCAGTTACTCCTCATATGATGAGCATACCAGCCGGTCCTGGGATTAGACAGTGAGAAGGGCCTGCTTTCACTGGCTGCAGGTCACTGTTGACAGAGCTGCAAGAAGGAGAAAGAGATCCAGATCTCTTGGGAAATCAGGTCCTTATTTATTTGTAGTCCAGAGAGAGAGAGAGAGCAGAAAATCAAAGACAGCCTGAGAAACATGTCTGTGACCTCTGACCATGGACACCTGTGCACAGAATACAAGTCCTGAAAGGAAATGGTGTACAAATCATCCATGGTCTGGTGACTTCTAATCCAGAGCCAGGCCTCGGTCCCTGGCAGCCCCTGTGGGCAGGCTCAGGGCAGGCTGGGCCTCCGCACAGAATGGGGAAGGAGAGGTCACTAGAATCAGGGGAGATGGAGACTGAACCAGCTGTACTACTGGTCTTTGTGGGGGATGCCATCCAAATGCCAATGGCCAAAGGGGCCTGAGGTTTCTGGCCCCATCCCAGTGTCCTTGTTCATTTCTGGGAGGACACTCTGCATAGGGACTGTTTAGTGACAGCAGGAGGAATTTAGTGCTAGAAGGCAGCAGGTGTTGGAAGCTTCTTGGAGGACGACAGCTGGTGTCGGCGGATGTGGGGAGCAGGGTTGCCCCAGTGGAAGGAATGAGGGGAAGGTGATCAACCACACCCCTTTACCTCAAATTGAGGGGTCCTGGGATGGGGGCTTTCAGTGCTAAACCTGGGGAAACCCTGGGCAAACCAGGACAAGCTGGTCCTCTGGGGAAGGCCAGGGAATCGCTGTGCAGGGCATCAGGGCCCTGGCTTGGCAAGAAGAGAGATGCCAAGTTCAGAACTGTTTAGGTCTTAAGGTATAAAGCTCCTTCACAAAAATCAGATGCAAAGAAAACCCCAGTCCTCCCTCCTTTAACACACATGCACACACATGGGAACACAAACCTACAAAAAAGACAGTTTAACACATGCACACACACAGGCACACAAACCTACAAGAAAGACAATTTCCTCTTAGTGAACTTATTTAATGTATGCAGCCCTCATTTCTGCTGATAGCAGCCATTTCTGATTTATTCCTTGCTGTAAGAAATGTCTTATACCTTCCTTCCTCTGGGGTTCTCGGTGTTGGAATTGAAGCTTTGGGTCTCCACTAAGCGGGTTGGTCTGATAAGGGCTTCTTCCCAGTACAGGCCCAGTCCTCTGTGTGGGTCATGCAGCCCAGGGGAGGCAATGGGTGAGCAAGGCAAGTGCCTAAGTGTCCAGGCTTAGACCAGACTTGGGGCAAGATGACACATTCCAGCTCTCTCCAGCAGCTGCCAAGGAGTCAGTGAAGGTACTGTTTATCTTGGAGCCAGTCAGGCAATGCTAAAGTTCAAAGACCCAGTGTCTCTGGCTGGCCAAGGCTGGAGAAAGAAGGTTAACATGTGGGTTTCCTGGCTCAACCAATGTAGTTCTCCCCAGGAGACTGCTCTGTTGTGTTTAGCAACAAGTCTGAGACCATTAGAAGTCTTCCTATTCAATGTAGATATTATTTTAAACATCTTCCCATTAGCAAAGGGAATTATTTTTGTCTTGTTCTTGGGAGGATAATTCTGGTTGTCTTAAAAAGGCTTTACGAATTTTTTTAAAAACACTGCATTTATCTGATGTAATCCGGCCACTCTCTTATAGGAACAGCTGTTGGTGTTTGCAGCCACACATGTTTGAGATCAGTTATCTTTTGACATAATGACCAAGCTTTTTTGTTATGTCAGATGAGATAAAAGTAAGTATTTGCTGCTACAGTTTCCCCTGATAAGCAGTATTCCACTTTTATATAAAAGGGCCAGATGGTTGAATTAAGGATGAAATAACACATATTTAAATTTGCTTTTAAATCCACCTCTGTACACAGAGGTTCTCTTAAGAGAGGTTTACCATGAATCTTTGGCTTTGTCCTCTCCTAATGATACAGGAACTATACAGACATGATTTAGGCAGTTAGTGAGGGTAAAAGAGTCTTTGTCAAGGTTTCCTTTTTAAGAAAAAGCAGCCCCCAAATCATTTCTTTTCTAACAAAGAGCAGCCTGAAAAATCAAGCTGCTGACATAGAAAAGCAAGATAGAAGCTTGCATGGGTGAATACCGGTAGCCGTGCCAATGGGAAAAGTCTACCTGGGGGCCAGGCATGTTCAGCATGGAGGCTCTATCTTCCCTTTTCTTTGTCAACCACATGTACAGTAAAGAAGCAGGCAACATGGTGCTGGCCAGGTAGAGACCCAGCTGCATAATAGAAGATTACGGTGGGCTGGCCAGCTTCTTGCACTATGCAAATGACACACCTGGTCTGACCAATCTCTCGTACCCTATATAAATCAGACACTGCCTCCTCAAGCTCCTGTATAAAATCCCATGCATTTCACCATGGAACCGGAAGATCTACTGGGGAGCTCCTCTGTCTCTACAACAGAGAGAGCTTTTCTCTTTCTTTCACCTGTTAAATCTCTGCTCTTAACCCCACTCCTTGTGTGTCTGTGTCCTTGATTTCCTTGGCATGAGTCAACAAACCTCAGGTATTATCCCAGATGAACGATGCCACTTCACTAAGGAAAATAAAGGAAACTAGAGACTAAGCTCAATATCACACTCCTCCCATGTCTATGCACACTTACATATACATCTTTGTTTTAATTTAAGCAGGAGAAAGAAGTTAGAAAGTGTTTAGGTTCCTAAGCTATTTTTCCATAATCTGAGCTTTGTCGGAAGTATTAGAACAGATCTGTGGCAAAACTCCAAAACCGTGGACCCTCTGTGCAGTTTCTCAAATGTGCTCACATGTGATCCTAGATCCATCTTACACCTTGCTATTCCAGTTTAATAGTAGGGTATTGAATCTGGCTTCCTGTACTGCAGTGATTTAGAAGGTGTGTGAAATAGGAATTGTTTTGTTGGACTCTTCCTTATTCCTTATCTGTTTACCACCCACCAATACAGCAACTACTAAAAATAAGGCTAGAGCTCTGTGTTCTTCTAGTAGTGAGATGAATCAATGTTGATAACGTGCCCTCTCTTGATTCCCAGGTGTATAAACAATGAAATTTTTGATGAGTTTTCTTGCCCAAGGGGTGAAATCTCCAGCCAATAAAGAGAGCATCTATCTGTGTGTGAGTGCACATAGTGCATGCCTTGTGTGTCCGTGTGTGTGCATTCGTGTGCTGTGTTTTGAAAGAAGCTAATTAAACTGTAGACACTAAATCTTTAGATGTTACTGAATCAACTCAATCAACCAGTTCCAGCAAGTCCAAATATTTGCAGTGGTAGCAAATACGAATAAGCGATCACATATAGAACACTTGCCATGTGGACAATCAGATGGATTCTGTCATCTAAGATTTAAAAAGCAAAATAAAAAAAATACCACGGAAACCTTCATGTTATGGGAAAGTGACTGCATATTTGTAAAGAACACAGTCAATACTAGGTGTGCGAGCTATAAATAATGTAGTCATTACTATTTTGGTCTGAAACATTTTATGTCCTTTAGTCATTAAAATTAGGATCTATGAGACTGGGACAGCATGGAGAAATGACTATTATACCATGCAGTGACTTTTTTTAAAAAAGAAAAAAATAAACTTAGGGCATCTATTTCCCACCATTTTCTCATTTAATTACAATTCCCTGATACCTTTCTACTAGTCTCGTACTGTTTGGGGGCAAACTAGTAAGAAGCTGGGGGCAAAAGGCTCCTCTTCCAATAAATTCCTGTGGAAGTAGGAAGCTATTATCTGTTTCTTCCTTTTATAATGGAGCTTAAATTCTTACCTGAAATAGACCCCAGCTCTGGAGGTAAAGGGTGTGGAGGAGAGGAAGAAATAGCAGTGTTTGTGAGTGCACATGTATATGTGTGCACGTATGTGGCAGGTGTTTGCAAACACGTGGGAAGCACCTATGCTTTCCTTGTTTCCAGTGGGAGAAGCTGCCTAAAGCATGTCTCTTCCTGTCCAGCAAGACATCTTGGTTCCCTGAAAATTCGTCAGGGATGGTGAAATCTCCATCAACGAACACAGAAAGCTCCACCAAAGAGACAGTTCATGGTGAATTCAGTTATAGTGACATTCTAGAAGTTGACACCGGTCAACCCTTTCTATCCACCTCCACCCTGTCTCAGTGTCTTTCTTTTGCTGTTGCTTCTCATCACCAACAAACTCATGTCTGCTTTTTGGGAAACATTAGTGTGTAATGGCTTCTGTAAAATAAGAGCTCTCCTTTCTAGAAAAATTTAATAGTCTTAGCAATTAAGCCCATGTTTTATAGTATTGTTTCATTAGGAATAAACACATATATTGTAATTAAAAACTTTTCTCAGCTTCTGAGTGGTCTTTCCATTTCATCAAATATTAAGAAGTGGGAGTATGAACGAAGGAATTAAAGAAGAAACAGAAAAGAAGGGAAAAAATTCACAAAATGTAATACACAATCACACCAGGCAACTGTAGTCTCTTTCCTGGATAATTTATGTTAAAGTTTATCAGACTCAGAAGCTGATATGATAAATAGCCCAATATAGTTTCTCCTTGTTGTCTAATATCATCACAGGTCTATCTGGCTCATTTATAATGTAATTTCTTTCTGTTTAAAGGCAAAATACTTCAAGTATTCGACAAGCTAAACATTAGCCCTAAAAATGTGTATCAATCTGCATTTATATATTTTCTACATAAAAAGTTCTCAAATTCAAAATCAAAATATTTACAAAGGTATCATGTGCTTATCGATGTCACACATTTTCTTTGCAAAGTGCATAATGAAAATTTCAGAAGCAGTCGATTCTGTTTGCTGTAAAATGTCTCCATTAAAATACAAAGAAACAAACTATTGATGCAGGGGGCAATTTGCATGGATCTTAAGGGGTGTTCTGCTGAGTAAAAAACTGCCAGTAAAACACTGCCAGTCTCAAAAGGTACATACTGAATGATTCCATTTTTCTAGCATTCTCAAAATGACAAAACTACCAAGATGAAAAACGGATGGGAAGGCCGGGGTGAGGGAAGGAGATGGAGAGAGGGAGGTGGTGACTATAAAGGGACAACTCAAGGGAGTGTCTTTGCAGTGATGGAGCAGTTCTGTGTCTTGATGGTGGTGGTGACAATATGCATTTCTACAGAAGGTAAAATGTCATGGAGCTATACACAGAAACATACACAAGAAAAATTACTGCATGCAACGGCTGGCAAAATCCAAGTAAGGTCTAAGATCTAGTTAAATTGTATTATCGATGTCCTGGTTTTGCTAATGTACTGTAGTTATCATTGCGGAAGACCGGGTGATGAGTGCATGAGACTTCCTTGTACTATTATTGTAACTTCTTGTGAGTCTGTAACTATTTCATTATATAAAGGTAGAAACATAAATCCCTGTTGAAGAAAAGATTCTGGCAACTAAACACACTTGGAAGCAATTTAGTCAAAGACTGGTGTCCTTTCAGGAGGCAGAGCCCTTAAGTGTAAATACTAAAGACCCCTGATTTAGCATATGTTTAGTATCCAGGTAACCAGGACTGCAACTCTTAGACTGTGTAACTGAAAACAATTAATTGTTCCCATTACTTTTATGAAGGTTGTAGAATCAGGAAATTTCAGAGCAAGCAGGGTCCACGCTCTCAGGTTACAACTCTCTGTTTTGGTATCCTGATTTGTAGTGTGAGGACTTTGTCCTAGTTTCTTTGCAGTGTCTTGCCTAGTTCTAAATTTCATACTACACACATAAACTACAGAAATGGTAATGGTAATCATAAATTTTGCCTCAATATTGCATAAGACAAATATTTCAACTTATATTGATTATAAATGTGGATACAGAAAGGATCCATTTATTATGTAACACCATCTATTAAAAATAACCGGGGAGCAGACCAACTGGACTAATTCTTACTCCTTAGATCAGGTGGTAATTTTCCAGGACAGAGGGTCTGGGCGGTTTCCTTGAAATGACATATCATTACATCCTCCTTGTACAGAATATAGTGCTCATATCTACTGATATCTACTGGAGTGTTTGCGTAGAAAGCGGCGGCATCAGTGTGTCCCAGTAAGGACCCCTTGACTGCCCATGAGACCTGCTAAATCGACCCTGGGGAGATTCAGGACACACTCAAACTCAGGAGGCTCTAAAGAGTAACCTTTATCATTTGGGAATAAATGATGATATGCTTTTTATAACCAATATAGCTTTAGTTTCCTTACTTGTCTCAACTACTTTTCTTCATGGAATGCTAAAATCGGAGTACCTTGGGAAACTGAGCCCACTGTAAAAACAAAGTCAGGTTCTAGGGCTGTTCTTCCTTCATGATAACACGCCTAGAGAAAAGGATTTTAACTGCAGTAACATCTGTTTTTTTTGGTATTGAGTTCCCTTAAGTCTATAATAATTTATATTTGAAAAAAAAAGAACTAGCAACTCATAGCATTAGTGTAATAATTTTATTAATAAAACGAACCCATAGGATTCAAACAAGTATACAAAGTATTTTTTTTTTCCTGTGGGTTAAATTGTTACACTTTTAATAATAAAAATAAGAAAGTTTTCATAGTTAACTTACCAAAAGCATAACCCTTGCCTATTGTTTCTTATTGTGCAAAACAAAAACAAAGAGTTTTGCCCACAGAAGGATTTTGTGCACCAAAACATGCACATTTTCAATTTCAAAATTTCGGCATCAAAATGAAAATTCCAAGGCCACGTTTTTGTTTTTTCAAACTAAAGAAGAGCAGGAGGGGAATAAACAAGCAAATAAGAGCAGCTAAATTTTTAATCTTCATTCCCAGGTATTTTCTGTTTCAATGTAGAATTCTCCACATTCATAAAATGATATCTTCAACCTACTGCTTATGGTCAGATATGCCAGTATCAGTTCAATAAGGCAAGTCACACCTTTTAGCTATTCTCTTAAGTCCTACAGAGATAGTTTCACTTCAATTTCACAGGCTCACTTCAAGATTTACCTTAAAAGGTGACAAAACAATCCTAGTGAAGGATTCCTTTAAGTAGTTGCTTTTCTAGATGGAGCCAAATAATTAAACTTACTCTCTCTCCATACTGGAGTTTGTTTCTTTCATTATGTTTTAGTATCATGGAGTTGAACAATGCCTTGACAAGGCATGAACTACAACTTAGAAGTCAATAAACAGTTGAAGTCAATAAACAATGATCTTTTGTAAAGTAAAAATCAACTGTTTAGAAAACACTTAAATACACATTACCTGTTTAAAGACACACACACAAAAGAGCAAAATTCAAAAACCAAATCAAGGAATAATGTTTTGTGACAATTTCAGTAGCACAATTACTGGTCTAACAGTTTTGCATTGTGGTAATTTAAATAGCGGCTTACAATGAGAGAACTATGCAGGATGCTTCCATGATTGCAGAGAAGAGAGGTAAGCCCACAGGGTGAAAAGCATACATTTGCCTAATGTGTGTAGAAAATTCCCTGATCAAATGGCCAACTAACTCTTAAATACAAAATTTAACCTTAGAAGAACTTTTTTATTTTTGGTGAACATTGATTGAAAGAAAAATCATCATTCTGTTAAATGAAGTACAGTATTCTGCAGGGGAAGCACCAGGGTTTCTAGATCAAACCCTTAGGACATGAAGAAAACCAAAGTACTCTGCTAGTTCAAAATCTCTATCACAGGAATCCCTGGCTCCCTTCCACGTGTCCAGAGATGCTCTCAGCTCACAAAACCAACAGATGGCGGGAAAAGCAAGTGAACGTGTGCCCATGTAGGAGGGGAGCTGGGGACAGTAAAACACTGCTCAGACTTTTAGCAGCAACACAATCCTGTTGGTCTGAATATCCTGAGGTTAAAGGATAATAAAATATTGCACCAACACAATAAAGAAAAAATCACAGTTTAAACAGAATTACTAAAGAACTGGAATAATGTACAATGCAGTGACTGCTATCAGTCAGTAGACCTAGGTCTCTTGACATGAATTAAAGTTGTGTCTTTTTAAAAAAATGGCACTCCTACCTTCTTTTGGTTTGGTGTTTATTTTGACATTCTCTTAGGTATACATATATTTACTTCCATTTAATGCTAACTTACTGAATTTACCCCTTGGCCCAGTTTCATATTTAGTGATAGATGAGATTGTTGCTGTAAACAGCAGTAACTCCAAAGAAGAGTACTCAAGGCGAGAGATTTAAAAACATATCTGATAACCCCATTAGAGGTAGGTTAGAAAAAGGCCTTTTATTTTATTTTATTGTGTAGTTATCAAGGCATCCTGCAGATGCAACCTTTTCTCTCACTTCTTTCTCTGACATGCTTCTAGGTAAATAAGATATGAGGAAAATCAAACATATATCCTGTTAAAGCACTTAAAGGGGGTAAAAAGTACAGCCTTCAACAAAATGTGTTTTCACACTGAAATTCATCTTTCCCCTTTGAACTGACAAGCTTTTCAAGAAACCCTTTCTTGGTTTCATAATACTGTACTGCCAATTTATAAACTACATTTTAGTCTACCCTTGAAAGAATGAAAACTGTAGTACTTCATTAGGACCTCATATGACCATGATCTCAAGAAAAGATACTTTCAATGTCTCTAGGCCTGAATATGATAGGAAATCATGAAGCACCCAAAACCTCAGGGTCTCACTTCGTATTTGGAGTGGGCCATTTTCCTATTCATGCACACCCTTGTTTTGTTACCCTCTCCAAAATCAATTCTTCCCCGCTTCCATTCATATCGCCTTCATTCCACTCTTTAAAACACCATGGGAAACTCCCACAGTGTTTCCACTGTTTACAGATTCCTTTCTCTCAGGTCAGCGCAGGCACCCTTTCACTTACTCTATAACCATCAGGACTTCCATTACATTCTGTGACTTTGCACATCTTCATCCCAGTTTTTAACAGGGATATATATATGACCACCATATAAACTTGTGCAGCAATCCTGTCGGCCCACCAGAAATTTCTCACATTCTTTAATTCCTATTGCCTTCAGTCTTGATATTCATTTATGTTTTCAAGTGAATCTTTCCTGTCTCTTTCCCAAAAAGGCAGAAGGAAAAGAACCAACATTCTAATTTGATGATGAACACAGTGATTTCTGAAATATGTTCAGAGAATGACGGAAACAGGCTGGGTCTCTTCTACATCACTAGGATGTGGATCAACCTGCAAAAAAAGAGCAGACTGAGATTAGTGTTGTAGCATTATTTAAAATGATTCTAGTACCTATTTCTAATTACATGATGGTTATATGCCAAGTTGGTCAGAGCCTGCTATTATTAGTAAGTCCCAGAAGGTGCTTAAGTTCTCTATATTCCATGGCCAAATAACACACCTTAGAGGCAATCCACAATACTGTATATGATGCCACAGATCATGAGGAAAATAGTAAAAAAAAATCTGACAAAAGAATCTGTGATAATCTATTACCACTGTATAAACAAATTTAAATGTATCCCTTACTAATTATGAGTCAGCAACAGATACTCTAATAAATGGATGACAAAAAATGATTTGACAATAATACAGTAAAAGTCTAATTTTCTTTTGCTTTGCTTACTTCTGCATAAAGAGGTGGGGGTTGAAACCGGAATTCCTGTATACAGGCAAACATAGGACAGCAAACTTCTCCCTCACAGTTAGGGGGTTGAGGGTAAGAAGGAATGTGTCTAGAGAATTCTTCCTCTGATACCACATCTGCATAATTTGGTGGTGCTGAAATAGAAATGAAGTTGGAGTAAGAAATCCACTCAAAAATTAATCTCAATTCTTAACTGTTACAAAAACAAGAAACAGCTAAATTTGAAGATAAAAATACGGCATTCTTTCCCTCTAATCAGCAAGGTTTTATGCATATTACAATAAAAAATAGTTTCTCCCTTTATTAAACTACTACTAATAGATTATATTCTAGTCTCTTGAGATATAGGTAAACAAATATCACTGAAATATGACTACAGAAAATATGTAACACACCACACATTTGACTACTTTTCATTGTTTTCCTATTACAAATAGGAATTGGCAAATGCATATCTTATTCCTGAATCTGCTATTAGCAGCTTTGCATCCTAGATAAAGCTCAACATTCAAAGCCCCTCCCAGGACTAACGCTTTATGATTTTTTAGTAGTAGGAATAAAGAGTAGCAGTACTAATCAACATTTGAGCACTTCATAGCTTATATATTCTGTTCTTAGGTATTTTCTAGGTAAAACTTCATTATGAAAGAACACCAAAATATTTTACCTTCAGGCTGTTCTGGCAGGGTCAGTGTCAACCAGCTCATATCCATACTGAACTGGCTGGCAATGCTGGAGTTTCTGCTGCCAAAACCATTATATGGAATTGTACCAATCACTAATGGCAGTTCAAGCATCAATTTTTTAGCACCAGGAATGTGAATGTACACCTAATAAGCCAAAAAAAAAAAAAAAAAGAGAGAGAGAGAGAGAGAAAGGAACAAATGTAAGTTACACCTCCAGCAGGTAGCCCAATTAATTTCTTTTTTCATAGAAACAAATGCTTTTGTCAGCTGCCACCACCCTCATCAAAATTCTCAATTGTCTTGATTAAACAAAATGAAGAGTATACAAAACATAGTGAATGCTCTGTGACAGAGAACTGTGTCCTTAACATGCATCACTTTAGGTTTGCATGGCTCATATAATAATTATAGAAAATAAAGGATATGTCTTCAATATAACAAACACACTTTAATGCACCTCAATTCTTTTATGGCATTCTATTAAATCCCTTCTGGGGAATAGTTTTTTATTAAAAACAAGGGCCAATCTTCACACAGTCCCCAACTGGTGTTAATGCTGACTATGCACAGTAACATGACATCAGTTATTGTCCATTATACACATTTTTTTTTTAAAGAGCTTTGCTTACAGCTAAGGAATAGTCCACTCTGATAATGCAGCAATCCAGGATGGATGGAGTGACAGGTGGAATTTTGAGTGTCTTCCCATTCCATGTGTCCGTGCTCCCAGAAGCAATGTGGTTTCCTCGCACATTGGCGACCATGTGTCGAATGGTCTTTGTTTTTCCACTAGCCAAATACGTCTGGGTTTGGAAGATAGCAGCCTTTGGAACAATCAGACGAGAGGAACAATTCTCTATTTCTGCATAGATTGGAATAGCTTCTCCTAAAAAGAAAACAAAACCAGGGAGGATTCAGGGACTCTTTAAAAAGTTCTCACCACAATGGATTAAGGCCATATAGCTGAAATGTTCCAACATCACTTTAACAAATTGAGAAGCTTTGACGGAAAACATATTGTAAATTCAAGCCAGAGAAATAAAAATTCACTGCAGGTTGTGGTAGATCTTATTTTCTAATTATTGCATTATTGACTTTTCTAAAGTAGCAATATTGCATTAGCAATTCTAAAGATATGTAAATGACCAGTGTCTATATAAATTAGGATAAGACATACAAATAAATGATTCAGGACTATGTTAAGTATAAAAGATCACTAACAAACTCATTAGTGCTTATCAAATTAAAATCTGCCCAAGAGGAGAACAAAGCCTTTGCTTTTAAGGAGTTAATAATGTTAAGGCACAGAAAGAATCAACGGATGGATTAGGCAAGTTTTATAACATTATGGCTCCACATCATACCATTCCATACTGAATTCCTTTCTAAAGTCTGATTCCTGAAGCAGGGGCCAAATCCACTGCTGGAAATGGGCCCTTCACTATTGGCAGTTCCAGTAACAATCTGATCGTTAAGTTTGTTAATATACTACATTCCAGTCCCAAGTATTTGCATATATCAAGCCAGCAAGGAATCAGAATGTCTAACAGCATTTCATACTCCAATAGTTCTCTTCTTAGCAATACAACCCTGGAGATTCTTTTGCAACATTAAAATCAGATGCTGGCATTTTCTCATTCCTCTAGTTATATTCTTTGTTACTAAAGTAACAGGATCGAAGTCAGAAAAAAACAGGAGTTTGACTGGAAACAATTCCTCCATTTAAAAATACCTAAATATCAATTATTTATATTAAAAATGTATCACTATTCATGTTTTAAAATACTATACACGTCATACAATTACAAAAAACACTAAAATCACTTAAAATTAGCTAAGAAAATGAATGAAATCTTTCATTTGGACTTTCAAGCATTTTGCTTACCATTACAGTATCCCTTTCTTTCAATTTTGGCACTCAGCGAGACTGGACCAGAAGTGAAAAACCAACAGCCAACCATTTTCTCTTGAGTTTTCAATACAGGGGTCTTGAAAATATCAAACAATAAAATAACCTTAATTAAGCCACTCTAGAGAACTCATATAACTTAAAATTATGTCTTTCTTCACAGAATAGTTGTAAAGAAATACCAAAAAATGAATAAAACTTTCTTATCCTTATGTAACATATTAGCCCAAATATGCACAAAAACACAGGGTGTTAACACTCCCCCTTTTAGGAAAATCACAGTGAATTTTCAGATTCAAAAATTAGCATGACACCATTTTATTTTACCCTGAAGTAATTATGTTTCCAGGAAATAATATACCATGTTTTTTTCAAAAAAATCAAAAGCTGTGTTAGTACTTATAAACATAACAGAATTATTTTTAAGACTTTATATATAAAAGTCAGGTGGAAGGATAAATGTTATAAAAATAAAAAATAAAAATAAAAAATAATAATAACATATTTATTTTGGCATTTAATAAGTGGAATAATCAAACAGCCTTTTCCCACCATGTACTTCAAAATGCATTATCAAGCAGAAATTTCATGTGTTCTTAATTTGGAATGGTTTTGGGGTTTTGTGTAATAGTGCAATAACGTGTAGTGTTAACAGATCTGAAAAGCTTATTAAACATACTATCTCACTATAGTATTCTATTCTATAGTGTCAAGAGAAGTTACTACAAGATTTATAATGTTCAGTTTACAAGTTACACACACCAAAGCTTTCTGTAAAACCCAGTTACTTGAAAAATTTTTTCTTTATTTATACAAAGAATAGCAAGGGATCAACAGTGTCTGTTTTTAGCAAAGACAAATCCCTTTAAATCAATTCCTGCAATGGTCATAAAAACTTTAAACTACTTAAACTTCGCATATAACCATCATGTAATTAGAAATAGGTACTAGAATCATTTTAAATAATGCTACAACACTAATCTCAGTCTGCTCTTTTTTTGCAGGTTGATCCACATATGCCATATATATGCCAATTCTAAGTAGTTTTTAAAATACAAGCTACTTAGCATCACCAATTTTCAAAAATGGTTTTAAAGCAGCTGTTAAAGTCATAGCTATAAGCCAGGCCAGCTGGGTGCTGGCTATTTTATGATTCTGACCACAAGAGGCCATGTAACCACAGCATATCCGCTGTCTTTTCATAATCTAAAGGTGAACATTAAATTCTATTTCTTTTACATGTGAAAATAAGACTTAAACAACAACTTTTTAACTGCTAGCTTTTTCCTTGTCTTTCAAAAACACAGGCTAGAAAAACCTCCAACATGAAAAGTACATCTTTGTCACATCAGTATCGTGATGGAAAGTTTAAATTATCTCAGTATTTTCTATGAAGTAAAAAAAATCATTCATTCATATTTAAATGAAGAACCATTAGGTCCTAGTAGCTATCATGAAAGTACAAGGTATAATTTTATATTATTTTGATAATATGGGTTTAGATAAAAGAATCTAGCTCATTAGCTCCCATCTTGCCTATTCTGTTGTTACTTATAGCCTGATCTTTCTTATCAGTCTACAGTATTTCTGGTGATTATTAGAAGTTCAATGCTTTAATGTGGCCAAATCTGTCATAAGGAAATGATAAGTGAAAGGATCTCGGCGGCAGCTGCATGCACTTACTTAATGTTAGAAAATGACATGCAAAATGGAAGGATACATAGCATAATGGCCTGAGCTTCAATAACAGGCTGAGCATGATTAATACTCTTCCATAATTACTGTTCCTCAACCTGCTATTATTGAGGAGTTTAGAATACCCCAGTCCTGTAAATGTGGCCACTCTGGTAAAAGTAACTACTCTCTATGTGTGCATTATTGTTATTAAGCCTTATTAATGCATTTCAAGCCTGTGTAACTTTTTGGCAAAAGAAGCCCTGAACAGCAGGGACATAATCAATAGTATTAACACACAAAATTTGTAATTTGTCCAACCTAGAATCATATATTTATAGTGAATGCCTTTGGGTTACAAGATTGTGTTTTCCAAGCCATCAGAAAGTGACAGGACAGACTACCAGTAAACTGGCTAAATATAGATCCCACTGTTGAAAGGAAGGAGGAAGGGAGGGAAGGAGGAAGAGAAGGAGGAAGAGAAAAAGGAAGAACTTACTAGTAATGCTGGTGTGTTGACATCGACATGACTAACAACCTGCAGTTCCCTCTTTACACTCTGATCAGGTACCTTGGGTCGTTCCAACACTGCCCGGACACAGTACTGAATGCTTCCGTATTTCCCAGTAAATGAGGTGACCAAAGGTCTGAAACCAACCAAAGACATTAATTATGAGTTTACTTTCAGTTAAACATAGCCAAAAAAAGCATGGTTTAAAATGTTTTAGGTTGGAAATAAAAAATGAGTAAGTCTATTTAGGGACTATTCAGTATAAACATGCACACTTGAGAATCAGAAGATACCTAGCAGTGATACATTCGGATGGACATATTGCAGAGAAAGATAACCACAAAATTATACAGTTTCACTTACTCAGATGGAAGTTGAAAGCGAAATGGAAATTCATGTTTTCCAGGCTGTAATAAAATGATGCCTTCACCTATAAGAGATTGTATTTTATTTTAATGAAGGATGGTTAGTATTAGATCAAGAGTTTTCACAATGTAAATAATTTTTTGAAGGAAGTTTTTCTTGCTACAAAATGCACCATACTCCAAAAGTTTATTAAACAAATGTACAGAATTAAATTTGAGTGTGTGTGTGTGTGTGTATGCGTGTGTATGTGTTTGAGAGACGGGGTCTTGCTCTATTGCCCAGGCCAGGGTGCCATGGCCTTGAACTCCTGGGCTCAAGCAATTTTCCTGCCTCAGACTCCCAAGGAGCTGGGACTACAGGCATGTGCCACGGTTCTTGACTAATTTTTAGTAATTCTTTCCAGAGATGGGGTCTTGCTATATTGCCCAAGCTGGTCTCAAACTCCTGGCCTCAAATGATTCTCCCACCTTGGACTCCCAAAGCACTAAGCTTATAGGGGTGAGCTGCGGCACTTGGCCAGTTTTTACCAAGTACCATAACACTCACACATACATACACACATATATTCCATTCTCAAATAGGCCAATTACTAAAGTGCTAAGGCTCAGAACTCCAACATACATATACATGTGTATATGGATATGTATATTTGTGTGTGTGTGTGTGTATGTAAAAATCACAACTGCTTACCCCCATTCTATTATACTAATGGGAAATACCAATATTAAACTGGACCAAAAACGAATTTAGCAAAAGACAAATTTATTCTGGGTATACCAGAAACATCACATTGAGTATTCTTTGAGCAGAAATGGAAAAGGGAGTGAAAACTTTATGAATATTGTTAATATTGGGTATAACACAAAACAGCCAAACCAACAAGACAAGCTATTAAGCAAGTCATGCATGTATCCTTGAGCTCTCCTGACTAACAAAGAGTTTCTTGGTGGCTAACTTGGGAATACAGAAAGGGCTTCACCAAGCATGGCCACAGCCCTTTTCTCAGCTTTGGGTTACCAGCTCCATTTTATTTCATGCAGAAGCTTATCACTGGATTGTAAGAAGGCCAAAATGCAGGGTGTGGAGGGACTTTGTAAGGCCAGAGGCACCACTGAAACCTGTGATGAAGGTACCAAGACAATCTGTTTAATTCAGATCCAAAGTAGACTTTGTGGCTTTCACGGTTGGTCAGGAGGCTCTCTTGAAAGACTTATACACTCTCCTTTCATTTCATGCTCAGATTTAATATTGAACTCCCTTATTGTGGATAGGATAAATAAGATGAAGAAATGGGAACACAGAGAGAGAACTCTGAGATTTGCCTGGTCATCTGACACTAAAATGAAGATTTCTACTTTATCCATTCACTAAAAAAAATTAAAGAAATCAGTAGTGAAATGGGAATTTTTTATCCCTTAAATAAAAAAACAGAGTTTTATTTTATGACCTTAACCAAGTCAGCTGACATTTCAACTTTGTACTTTTAGAAAATAGGAACACATTACTGACCCATTAAGTCTTCTGAATCTATCCCCAATTTTTAATGTGTTCACATCAAGGGTGATAAAAAAGTGACACACCTGCCACTTAAGTCAATTTGAATACTCCACAGGTGGGTGACTGGAGGCAAAGTGAAGAACAAGTCACAGGGGCATGAGATCATGTTAAATTCAGTGGCAGGGAGAGTCCCAGTGGCTGAGGTGTGCTCAGGAAGGTTGCAGCAGAGCTACAGTACCAGGGACCAGCGAAGCATCTCAACCTGATGGCTGTGGAGTGAAAGGCTCAAGGCAATCCCAGTGCTCCTAAAGGAGCTGGGCTGAAGTTCTAATTTGAAATTATTAGATTACAGAACATGACCAAGTATTTACAAATATTTTGAAGTATGTATTTCATTTGAGTTTAAAATGCATAGTGCTTAGATTTCAGGCACTGTGGATAATCCTCAAATAGACCAGGGGAGGAAAGGAGATTACATGCTTGAACACAAGTAATTACCATAGAGTGCTAGAACCTAGAGCATTTACAAAGGAACAGGGGTGGGCCAAACATCTTCAGGACCTGAGGGCTGGAATGGAGACAGGTAGGAAGCGAAATTTAGATAAGGGAATAGCATGAGGAAGAGCATAGCAGGCATGTGTGGGGAACAGAGTTACCCAGGATGCTGAAGAGAATGAGAGAGATGAAGTTCCCCTTTCATTAAGAAACAAATTGACATAGGATCCATATCATTTAAAATGAGACTTTCAACTATCTCAAAACATAAACAGGAAAAAGAAATAGGAAAACTGATAAAAATGGGTTACAATATTTGGAATTCACTCTTTGTTTTCTTTTCCTCTTTCTCAATTTTTTTTTTTTAATGTAAAAGTTTCACAAGTTGAACCATGTGCCCATTTCTGCTCTGCACCAACCGCTCATTATTTCTGTCTTGTATACTGAGCCCTACAAAGTCACAGAAAGATGTTTCAATCACTAATGGTCTTACAGCCAAAGCTCATAATTAAAGGTTTTGATGAGCCATGGGATGCAGAAGACCATTACAGAGGCAGAGACTGGGGCTCAGGAAGGGTGAGTTACTTGCATAAGGTCACACTGCTGGTGGGTGACCAAGAACTGAAACCAACTCTGATTCTGTCTTGTCTTTCTACTACAATTTCTCAATAAAAATATGAAGAAAAGCAATCACAATGATAGCAAGTAGTTGAATTAGATTAAGGATGTCAAATAATTATCTGGAGAGCATTTGTGAAAACAGATCCCAGTGCTACATAACATGGATTTCTAAAAATCTCCTTAGGTGATTGAGACACAGCCAAGTTTTGTAATGAAATGACCCCCAGAATATAGACTGTGTCAAGATGCTAACTTCTTCCAAGCTATAGACATTAGGGGTGACTTATTTTTTTTCCTCAGCTAAAAGAGACTATGGTCTTAAGCAAAATGTAATTGTGCCTATATGTGCTATGATACATTCTAAAACAAGTTTAAGATTTTCAAATTGTCTAGCTTTTACATTCTGTTCCATATGTATATATGTGTGTGCATGTGACAAATAAACATCTGACTTGTGAATTAAAAAACTATTTGTTAGCCCAGATTTTACCAAAGCAGTTTTTGATTGCTAATTCCAGGTTCGACTGTTTTTAATTTTACATCTATTTACTCAGCAGTTACAGGCCCAGAGATAGAATCCAAAGTCCTGGACAAAAATGAATGTATGTCTCTCTCCCAACGTCCTTGACTCCATTCAGCCATCTTGCAAATTGTGTTGTCTGCTTCCACTGGCGCCTGGGTTGATCCTGGAAGCCATACTGAGGAAAGGGTATGAAGGAGTAAGAACTATCACTAGCACACTGTTCCCATTGATCCAAAAGGCAGTTTTGGTTCCAAATACGGTTTTCCTCACTACAATTTTGGGATCACTCAGATGATCGCTTACCTTGAGGACTTCGCTATGTCCACAGTAGGATAAGGCAAAACCACATATTCTATTATATTTTGTATAAGACATAGCACATAAATATAATGCGTTCACTCTTCAAGGAGAGGAGGTACATACCATCGTTTTACTTAATAGATAAAAGCTCGTGGCAGAAAGGTAAAAGTTTAAACTAGTTTCCATCCATGAAATAAGAGTAAGACTCATGGTTCTTAGTATTTTCATGACTAAAGGGATCCAATTTTTGGTATCTAATATTAATAAAACACTCATGTAGTGTGTCCCCACATGGGTACTTCTGGAAAAGTCTACACTATGAACTGGACTTCACCAAAGTGAGCAGGAAGGGAAATCCAGACATGCCCAGATGCCCTTGTCTTTAAAGGCATTTTGAGTGGAGAGATGTGGGGGAGAGGGGAAGAAGTGGGTAGGAGGGGAGGAGGAGGATGGGGAGGAAGAGGATGCAGAAGAAACAGCAGCAGTATCAGGTACAGGCACAACTCTTACTAAGGGGCCCTGCTCCCCAGAAGAGGGAAACCAAGCATGATGGTCAAGTCTAGAAAACACTTCTTTTGAACTCCTACCCCTCAGAAACTACTTCCCTATTCCCAAAACCAAATTTCTGCTAATTCATCATGAACCAAGAACATGTCCTGGATAGGGAAGAGTGGAAGCCATAAGACACGGGCACCACAAAATGTAACCTCACAGCCGCTGGTACCACCATCCCTTCCTTGACCAGAAAGAACAGGACCTAGATTTTTGGATCCCCCACTGTCCAATCACAGGTTCCCACCGCACCCAACGGCCCCCTCCCCTCGCGGTCCTAGAAAACCCCGAGCCACTGATCCCAGTCAGGCCCGGCGGGCAAGGGGCGGGGCGCCAGGTAGAGCTGCGCACCAAGGACGTGCGGTCTCTCCGTACCCGCGAGGCTAGGCCGGACC
>NW_012112253.1:3808933-3829962 GCF_000951035.1 Colobus angolensis palliatus
CAGCCTCGCCGCCCATCCCGCCGGGCGACTCGTCCCTGCCCCTGAGGTCGGCAGAGACCCGGAGCCGGGGTCGCGAGCACAGCCGCACCGCTGTCACAGGCGCTCGCGGCAGGCTCAGGCCGCCGCGGCAGCCGTGCGGTACCCGAAGGAGCACCGGCTCGCCGAGGGGCCTGTCGCTTTAACAAACCCAGTTGGGGCTGGAAAAGGGCCGGGACAGCCCACCCCCGGCGGACGGCCATAGGTCAGTTGCGAGCCCTGCTTCTTGCTGATTTGTTGTAGATGGTCACTGAGTTATTTCATTGGCGCTCCCACGCGTGGGTTGGCGCAGGAAGGCCGTGCGTGATCAGGGAGTGTTGGCCAATCGGGAGGCTCCGGCGTGCACGTGCACAGGACGTTTACTGGCTGAGGCCAGGCACAGTCCTGGAGCCCAGGCCAATAGCGAGGCGGTGCGCCCATGTGGACAGACAGTGGGAAACAGTATCTGTCAGGGAGGGGGCGGAACAGGGTTTTCTCCGGCTCTCAGCGTGTCGGCCGTTCCCATAGTTACGAACGGGGGCGGGGTTTGTAGCAGCGTAAGGACTTTGCAGGAGCCACTGGGTTCTCCCTAGAGCATGAAGTTGTGGCTGTAACTGGCTTGTGTTTATGATTACATCTGCAATATTCAAGAGGAAATAGATGCTCTGCGAAATGGAACTCGGCAATATTTCCTTTTCAGATCTTGGGGGCCGGCCGCATCGGGACTGGAATGACTTGCAATCTTCTAACCTCCAGGTTTTTGATCCCCGCCTCTCCCAGGTTTCAGAATTCCCAGACTATGTAAGAGCCATAGATAAGAAAAATGAGGGTTGTGGTTTTAAACCTGATATGTACCCTAAGGAGTTCTCTTCCTAAGCTCCGCAGTATCGCTGTTAGGAATAGCTGGAACTCTGATTCTTCCTGCTGTAAATAAGGTCATGAATCACATTGTTTTTGAACAACATCTGTCACTCAAGTTTCTGCCCCACCCTAAAGTTTCCTGACATCAGTATCATATCCACAAAAATTTCCAATTGCCTTGATGACTTGTTCCCCACGCCCGCGGTTCCTCTGGCTTGTCCTGTTACATTTCCCTTTTTAACTTTCCAGTTTTTTTCTGTTCTGTTTTTTACCATCTTGCATAGCTTGTCATTAGCTGGCCATCATTTTCTTAACTTTTAAGTTGTCCCCTTATTGACATGCCATGTTTGTGTGCTGTTATGTATTGATTAATCTCACAATGAAATTTAACAATTTTCCTTAAAAAAACCCTCAAAGGTTGAAAGGTTGCTCTACTTCCCTCGTTTAGATTATTAATGTGGAGCTTTAATAAAGTTTTATAAGTTCAAAATTTCCATTTTAGCTCTCAGAGAAAGTGAAAAAGTCCCAAATTAGACTCTGTATAAAGTTCTGAAATAGTTGTTCTTCTCTGACCATTTCGTCCAGAATAACTCCCAACATGCTCTTACTCTGCCTACTTTTTTTTTTTATAACACAATCTGATCTTACGTATTTATCTGTGTATTATCCATTCCACTCATTTGAAACACAGAACTTGGATTGAATGATGCATCCTAACCTTGTAGTATTATTGGCTCTGCAATACATGAATAGTGTTCTGCCTCTTATTCTACTAAACTTTCACTGTCTCCAGGCAATGGTTCCCTCCAAATTAAGTGGCTGGGAGAGGGAGAAAAGGACAATGGCCCTAACAGTGATGAAAGGACCGAATGCTAGATTTTGCATTCCGTATTGGGAAAGACCATACTCATTGTTCTCATTTCAGTTAAGAACAGTTTTAGCTGGCCAGGCGCAGTGGCTCACGCCTGTAATACCAGCACTTCGGGAGGCCGAGGTGGGCAGATCACGAGGTCAAGAGATGGAGACCATCCTGGCCAACATGGTGAAACCCCGTCTCTACTAAAAATACAAAAATTAGCTGGGTATGGTGACTCGCACCTGTAGTCGCAGCTACTTGGGAGGCTGAGGCGGGAGAATCTCTTGAACCCGGGAGGCAGAGGTTGCAGTGAGTCGAGACTGTACCACTGCACTCCAGCCTGGGTGAGAGAGTGAGACTCCATCTCAAACAAAAAACAAAAAACAATAGTTTTGGCCACAGGTAACAACAGAATGTGTGACCAACACACATTCTGCCTTTAAAAATATTTCTTGTTTACTAGAGGAAAAGATCAATAGTACAGTATGGACCCTTCGGGTTGATTCATCAGAGTCCTTTTATCTTTCTCCTTGACATACTCTGCTACCTTCATGGTAGTAGAGAATTACCACAGCTCTAAGTGTCTCCTTCTCTTCCTTAACAACAGAGTTCAAGACATAAAGCAAGGGAGGGTCTGCAAACAAACAAAAATTCTCTCTTCTCTCAGAAAGAAGATATATTTATATCCTAGGATCATTGGCCAAAACTGAGTCATATGTACACCGATAGATTATTGACTGGCGAAAATAAATAGGATATTTGCAATTCACTTAGGCCAGTGATTCTTCTCTGGGTGCTGAACACAATCAGAGCTCTGTTAACAAGGAAGAGGGGCAAATGGCTGTCGAGCAGTCAACATTGTAGAGCCATTTGAGTGGCTTAAGTGGGTCTGGCCAAATTTGCTATAGAGCAGAGCTGCCCCAGCCAGACCTTAAGAGGATATTTAAATAAAAAATCTTTTATAACCAGAGAGAAGGTAATTTATATGGTGACTCAACTCATTCACAGATAAAATTCCATTTTTGTTGTGTATACATTACAATGAATATTCAAGTTCAGCTATTATTAATACAGCAGCATATGACAGTTAAAAAAATCCGATCTGACAATCTCTTTTAATTGGCGTGTTTGCCATTTACATGTAATGAGATCTTTAACAACGTTGGTGCTACGACTTGTGTTCCCAAAATTCATATGCTGAAATCCTAATGCCCAAGATGATGGTATTAGGAGGTAAGGCCTTTGGGAGGTAATTAGGCCGTGAATGCCAGGGCCCTCATGAGTGGGATTAGTGCCCTTACAAGAGGCCTGAGAGAGAAGCCTCACTCCTTCCACCATGTGAGGATGTAGAAGGCACCATCTATGAAGACACAGACTGCTATGGCTTGTCCACACCAATACTCATATTGAGTTTGATACCCAATGTGGCAGTGTTGGGAAGTGGGACCTAGTGGAAGGCGTTTGGGTCATTGGAGTGGATCCCTCATGAATAGCTTAACACCCTGTGGCAAGAGTGAGTGAGTTCTTGCTCTCATGGAACTGGATTGGTTCTCACTCGAGCAGGTTGGTAAAACGAGTGTCGTCCATTTCTCTCTCTTACTTCTTCTTTCCACATATGATCTCTTTGTGCATACCTGCTCCCCTTCTGCTTTCTGTGGTGAGTGGAAGCGGCCTGAGTTCCTTACCAGATGCAGCTGCCCAATCTTAAACTTTCTGGCCACCAGAATCTTGAGTTAAATTAACCTCTCTCTCTCTCTCTCTATATATATATATATACACATATACATATATATACACACATATAAGCCTCAAGTATTCTGTTTATTTAGCAGCACTAAATAGACTAAGAGCCTGGGTGTGGTGGCTCATGCCTGTAATCTCATCACATTGGGAGACCAAGGTGGGCAGATTGCTAGAGCTCAGGAGTTGGAGACCAGCATGGGCAATATGACAAAACCCTGTCTCTACAAAAATTAGCCGGGCATGGTGGCATGTGCCTGTAGTCCCAGCCACTTGGGAAGCTGAGGTAGGAGGACTGCTTGAGCCCAGGAGGTCGAGGCTGCAGTGAGCCAAGATTGTGACACTGCACTCCAGCCTTGGTCACAGAGTGACACGCTATCTCAAAACAAAACAACCACCACTGCCAGACGAAAACACAGGTCCTCATGGGACACCAGATCTTCTGGTGCCTTGATCTTTTGACTCTGTAGTCTCTAAACTATGAGAAATAAGTGTTTGTTGTTTATAAGCCACCTTGTTTTATGGCATTTTGTTATAACAGCCCGAACAGACTAAGACAGTTGGTTTTATATTGTGTCATTTTATTATTTGCTTTGGTTGTGCCTTCATCAGTGTGTCTGTGTTTCTTTATTCTTTTTTCCCTGTCTTCATTTTGATTATTTGAACATCTTTCAGTAATCCGTTTAAATTTATCTGTCTTTTTTTTACTTAATATATATTTTTAGCAGTTGCTCTAGGAATGACTTCTCTTCCCTTTTTCTGCTATAGCTGTCATGTGTATTACATCCACATACATTAAAATTTACATTTGTATGAACCTCAGAAAACCCACCAGACAATTTTACATTTTATGTTTATGCTACTCTCAAGGCATAAACATAAACATGGGGGAAAAGAGACAAATCTTCCTTACAGCAGAATCCCAAGTAATTTATATAGATTCTCCTCCCACTCACTTTGAGTGGGTGCTAGACCTAGTGACTTGCTTTCAATCCAACAAACACTCTTTGGACTAGGTGATGAAGACTAACATCACCAGTGATAAGTTCTGTTGATAGCATGTACCTCTCATATGATGTTAGGTAAAGGGCACTTCACTTCTTTGATATTTTACCCTCAAACCGTAAGTCCAGTCTAAGCATGAGCAAAACATCAGAAAAACCCAATTTGAAGGACATTCTACAAAATTTTCAATGCATACGCCTCAAAATTCTCAAGGGCATGGAAAATAAGGAGACTGAGAAACTGCCATTGAGCAGAAAAGACTAAGCTGATGTGGTAACTAAATGCACTATGATATCCTAGATTGGATCCTGGAACAGAATAAGAACTTCAGTGGAAAAAACAGTGAATCCAAATAAAGCCTAATTTAGTTAACAGTTATTGGTATTAGTCTGTTTCACATTGCTGATAAAGATATACCCGAGATTGAGTAATTTATAAAGAAAAAGAGGTTTAATGGACTCATAGTTCCACGTGGCTGGGGAGGCCTCAAAACTATGGTGGAAGGAGAAAGGCATGTCTTACATGGCAGCAGGCAAGAGAGAATGAGAGCCAAGCAAAAGGGGAAACTCCTTATAAAACCCGCAGATCTCATGAGACTTATTTACTACCACAAGAACAGTATGGGAGAAACCACCCCATGATTCAATTATCTCCAATTATGGCCCTCCCACAACATGAGGAAATTATGGGAGCTACAATTCAAGATGAGATTTGGGTGAGGACACAGCCAATCCATATCGGTAATGTACCCATATAGGTCTCTCAGCTTCAACACATGAACTGTGGTAATGTAAGATGTAAATAATGGGGGAAACTGAGTGAATGTGTACAAGATCTCTCTGTACTATCTTTGCAACTTTTCTGAAAATATAAAATATTTCCAAGGTAAAATTTATTAAACAACAATCAGACCTACTTCCCCAAACTCTCCTGCTTGTAGATACCATTTTTTCCTCTTACTCTGGATGAAAGATAGATTTGTCTCTAAGCTTTTGCTGCTTCTGCTCCCTGGTAGTTCCCCACTGGGACCACCCTTGGTTCAAAGCAAGGAGATAATAAAAGAGAAAACCCTACACAACATTTCCTCTTGTTACAGTTTGCACTTCAGATTTTGACCTCCCTCCCCAAACCACCTGCTAATGTTATTGGTGCTGAGATAATTGCTTTTATGTTTATTATTTTCAGAATTCTGGTTATGATCACTAGGAGAGATAGGCTGTAATGTTTTAACTCTATATTTTCCAATACCAGAAGTTGCAGTTTATCTTTTCAGACCCTTGAGATTTTATGAAGGTAATTGAATCACAGCATAAGTATTATACCAATGCTCATTCATTATCTTTTTGCGTGGTGCATGCATTCATCTTGCTATTGCTTAGATTTTTTTTTATCTTATAAATTTGTGTTCGCACATACTTCAGTTTTAATTGGGGGACTATATCTGGATGCTTATCGATGTTGGAAATTCATTATGGCCCAAATTCCAGTTTCACAATTTCACAGTTGGAGATAGTTTGCAAAGAAAATATCTGTAGAAAGAAGGAGAAGACCTAATCTTTGTTAAGCACCCACTGAACTCCAGTTCAGATGTTCAACATAAACAATCCTATTCTAACTCGTAAAAAGCTCTGGAAGTGCATCTTGGGATAGAGGTGTGAATTGACAGACGAGGATCCCAAGGTTCAGAAAGATGGGCCATGTGTCTTGCTTCATTTTCCACAGCCAGTAAGTCATTTGCCACAAACCAAAGGCTACCTGTCTTGTTTTCACTATACTGCCTTCAAGGTTAAAGGGGAAAGAAAACAGAAGGAAGGGAAGAAGGATGGAAGGAAAAGGAGGAAGAGAAGAAGATTAACTTATTTTAATCAGTGGACAGGACAGATGTTCACCAGTTCCTGTGTAGGTTCTTTACCATCATGGTTATTTGCACTGTTGACACTGAGGTACTGCCCTCTGAGTTACTAATACTTTACTGCAAATGGTTATCCCTGTACTAGAGCACTCTATGTATCCTCATGCCTAAATTTACTCTCCCCCATCTCCCCAGAATGACTCCGGCAGTTGAGGAAGAAATAACAGAGCTTTTTTACTTGAAGGAAAGTTTGAAGGAAAAAAGGGTATGGGGAAGAAGACAACTAAGAACAGGACAATAAAACAGACAAAAAAAAAAAACCCAAAATATGAAAGCATTGAAGTCAGTTTTCGTTTCAGTTCTTATTTTGATGAAGAGACAGATTACTATAAGGACTCAGGATCCTTTTGCTAAAGGTATCTTACTCTGAATAGCAGAAAAGGTCCTGCCTTCTTGTATCATGGTTTACACATACATAATGTAGTTGTATTGCAATTACAACGGGATGAACAGAATGAGGAAAGAGTTTCCACGAATGAACTAATAGTAGATTGCATTGCCATTACTAAAACTGAGCAAGCAAGTATGAAATCAAGACACATAAGATGAGTAATAATTGCGGGTCTTCAATAAATATAATTAGATTTATATAGAATACAGGATCAATGGGAAAAGCTCGTCTGTGACGAAACATTATTTGTTCTACATGATTGCCCTTTAATATCTCTTTTCCCCCAAGAAGGTCAGTTCCAATTGAAATTGCCCTACGATAACTGACTGTATGATTGATTTAAAAAAAAAAACCTGCTTGTAAATATTTAGTGGCTCATGAAGTATTCTAATTGAATTAAATAATAAAATGATTATGAAAATGGTAGAAATTATAACAGCTTTAAAAAAATCACGCTTTGAACTGAAGTCCAGAGAATTAAGACACTGTGTTTTCCAATAGACTCATGGCAAAGAGTATGTGAGTGTGGGACCCATGCTAGTGTTTTGGTCCTGTGCAGACCCTTCCACCACCAGCACACCTCTCCCTTGGTCTGAAGCAATATTCACTTTGCATATGCAGTTGCAAACACATGTGCATTTAGGAACATATGGACATATTTTTTATGTGACATAAAACCTATCTTATATAGCTGTATATATATATGCCTTACATACACATGCACACACACTGAAAATCACACCTTTTTTGAGGAATCTGCACCTTGCTTTTCTTCATTTCAAACTCTGTGGTCTGCTTCATAGTTTCCATGAGTAACATAGGATTCCATTGTGTGACTGCACCATTCTTTATATAATCTTAGCCTTGGCTGGTGCGGTGGCTCACGCTTGTAATCCCAACACTTTGGGAGGCAGAGGTGGATGGATCACTTAAGGTCAGGAGTTCAAGACCAGCCTGAACAACATGATGAAACTCTGTCTCTACTAAAAAGACAAGAATTAGTTGGGCACAGTGGTGGGCACCTGTAGTCGTCTCAGCTACTCAGGAGGGAGGAGGGAGGATTGCTTGAACCTGGAAAGCAGCGGTTGCAGTGAGCTGAGTTCATGCCACTGTACTCCCGCCTGGGTGACAGAGTGAGACATCATCTCAAAAAAAAAAAAAAAAAATTCTTAGCCTCACTAATAGGCATTTATATTACTTTAGATTTAGGGTTATTAATAATAATAATGCTGAACACCCTTGCATATGTCTATTTCCCCTAGCATAGGAACCTAATGGTATATTTGCCCTCTCAAAGATTTTATTCTCAAGTACAGTGAGTGAGATTGTTTTTTAATTGCCAGCACTGGATATAACTAGTCTGAGATTGTTGCCAGTTAAATGGATAAAAAATGGTATTTCATTGTGGTTTAAATTTACTTTTGTTTGTTGTTGTTGTTGTTGTTTGTTTTTGAGATGGAGTCTTGCTCTGTCTCCCAGGCTAGAGTGCAATGGGCACAGTCTTGGCTCACTACAACCTCTGCCTCCCAGGTTCAAGCAATTCTCCTACCTCAGCCTCCCGAGTAATTGGGATTACAGGTGCCCGCCACCATGCGCAGCTAATTTTTGTATTTGTAGTACAGATGGGGTTTCACTATGTTGGTCAGGTTGGTCTCGAACTCCTGACCTCAAGCAATCCACCTGCCTCAGCCTCCCAAAGTGCTGGGATTACAGGCATGAGCCACTGCCCCCAACCTAAGTTTACTTTTTTAAGAATATGAGAGAATATTATTGAAGTGGAGAATATATTCATAATGGCATGTTTCTTCTAAGAAATGGCAATTTATCTTTCTTGCTCTTTTTTCCATTGTGTGATTTTTCCTTTTTCTCACTGATTTATACATTTTTAAATGTATTCTGGATATTAAAACTTGATGTTTTATACTAAAAATATTTTCTCTCATCCTGTACATTTTTGTTCTTTTGTGTTTCCAACTTTTGTTGTAAATTCAAGGGTACGTGTGCATGATGTGCAGGTTTGTTACATAGGTAAACATGTGCCATGGTGGTTTGCTGCATAGGTCATCCCATCACCTAGTTGTGAAGCCCAACATCCATTAGCTATTATTCCTGATGCTCTCACTCCTCCAACCTCCCTTTCCAACAAGCCCAAGTGTGTTTTGTTCCCTATCATGTGTCCATGTGTTCTCATCATTCAGCCTTTTATCTTGCAGATGCTTCTAATTTAAGTTGGATTAAATATACATTCATTTAATATAGTCATGTTTATCAATTATTTCCATTACAGCATCATTTAAAAAAATCATAGGAAGGTCTTCTCTCCCCAAGGATTATAAAGACTATATTTTCTTTTAGTACTTCTGTGATTTTTTTAAATCATAAGCTGAGTAGTTTGTCAAGAAAAATATTTAGTGGCTGGGCACAGTGGCTCACATCTGTAATCCCAGCACTTTGGGAGGCTGAGGTGGGCAGATCACCTGAGGTCAGGATTTTGAGACCAGTTTGGCCAATATGGTGAAACCCCGTCTCTACTAAAGAAAAAAGCACAAAATTTAGCTGTGTGTGGTGGCGGGCGCCTGTAATCCCAGCTACTTGGGAGTCTGAGGCAGGAGAATTGCTTGAAACCCGGAGGCAGAGGTTGCAGTGAGCTGAGATCATGCCACTGCTCTCCAGCCTGGGCAACAAAAGGAGAACCTGTCTCAAAAAATAAAAAAATAGAAAAGAAAAGTGTTAGTCATTTTCCACCACAAAGATAGTAAATTCCTCTAAAGTAATTTATTGAACAATCTTTTTATCCACTGAATGGAATATTTATTTTATTACATAATTAATTGATATAAATCCATCAGTCTATGTTTATTTTCTCTTGAACAGATCTACTGTCTGTGTCTGCAACAAAACAGTATTTTTTGTTCATTGCAGGTTTCTTTGTAGTATGTTTTGATAACTAGTAGGGCAAGGATTACCAGAATTCTTTTCTTTAAACTTTTTATTTTGGCGATTTAAAAATATTTTGTCATTCAGAAAAGAAGGTAGGACTCACTTGCTAGATTTTTATAAAAAATCTGGTAGAGTGAAATAGCATTGGGAAAATATTGAATTTATTCATTAAATTACACAGAATGAGCATTTTTAAATGAGTTTTCTCATCCAGGAATTTATTTATGTGTTCTTCAGTGACATTTTACATTTTTCTTCATATAAGCCTTGCACATTTTTGGTTAGATTTATTTTATAATAAGTGTTTTCCCCACTATTTTACATGAACAGGATTTTGTTTTTCTCCTTGATATTTTTGGATTGGTGATTGCTAGTGTAGAGGAAACCTGTTGCTTTTTGGATATGGATCTTGTACCTCAGCACTTGGGGGACTATATCTGTTAGAATACAGGGCTTGGACATAAAGTTTCCTAAGGTTCTAGTAGATCACAGGCTAATGGAGAAATAAGGTGTTAAAATGATATAGTGTTAAAATGATAAACCCACTTCTATCTTATAAATTTTAACTTTCCTGTGTCTTCGGAACTGTTTGGCTTTACAAGTGAACAGTGTCAGGCTCGACAGAGAACCTTCCAGCTTCCCTTGTTCCTTGCCAGGCTGGAGACACTGTTAGCCTTTAGCATCAGCTACAGAGCTGCATGCTGTTGAGCATGGTATGTTGCGTGAGATTTAGAGGTATGTGGAAGGCAGGTAGGTCTCTGCTGCATATGAAAGCCCAGAGATAGTAAAAAGATCAGGGGCTTCGGTTCCTGGGTGCAAGCCTTATTTTTAGCACTTGCTACATACAATTGAGGAAGGGAGGAACTTTCTAGGCTTCAGATGTTAACGACGTCTTTATTGTGGGCCTACTATGGTAAGTGAAATATTACATAGAAGATACCTGGTCAACAGAAAATGCTCGATAAATTGAGGTCTTTGTTGTTGTTGACAAGGTGATCATGGCTGAGGTGGACTTTGAGTCTGACAGGTCGGATTTGGAGTCATAGCTCTATCACTTCCTGATGGTGTGACCTGGGACAAGCCACTTGAATTCTTTAAGCCTCAGTTTCCTCAAAGTCGGGCTGGTCATAAATTATTAAGTAAAAACATGTATGTCCATGTATGTATATATCATGTAACTGTAGCTGGTAATCATGTCATTTCTGGCTGTCTGCCTTCTTTCTCTGCATAAGAAAAGATGTTCTCATTGAGATAGAGAGAAGAAATGTATTCTATTAGCTCACATTAAAAGCACATTTTGTCATCACAACATGTAAAGGGAGCCTCGGATATCATTTGCATCCTGTGAAAAATTTCAGGATTTTGAGTTACTGGATTTGTGTGCATTTTAAGGATGTTCTCAGCTAGGCTATTTTCCATAAAGTTATGTAATAAGGATACCAGGTAATCAACCAAGTATTCACTCAAAACCAGGTGTCTAACTTCTCTCACGAAACTGAACATCCTGGGACACTGCTTTTCAAAGATATATGAGACTTTGACTTAAAGCCGTGGTTTCAAAAGCAATTTCAACAAAAGCAAATTGACAAATGGGATCTAATTAAACTAAAGAACTTCTGCATGACAAAGAAAACTATCAACAGAGTGAACAGACAACCTACATAGTAGGAGGAAATTTTTGCAAACTGTGCATCTGACAAAGGTCTAATATCCAGCATCTACAGGGGACAGAAATGAATTTGCAAGTCTGAAACAAATAACACCATCTAAAAAGTGGACAAAGGACATGAACAGACACTTTTCAAAAGAACACATACATGCAGCCAACAAGCATATAAAAAAAGCTCAACATCACTGATCATTAGAGAAATGCAATGAAAACCATAATGAGATACCATCTCACACAAGTTAGAATGGCTATTTTTAAAAAGTCAAAATGTAACAGGTTCTGGTGAGGTTGCACAAAAAAAAAGGAACACTTATACACTGTTGGTGGGAGTGTAAATGAGTTCAACCATTGTGGAAGACAGTGTGGCTATTCAAAGACCTAAAAACAGAAAGGCCATTTGATCCAGCAATCCCATTACTGGGTATATACCCAAAGGAATTTGAATCATTCTATTATAAAGACATGTGCACATGTATGTTCATTGCAGCACTACTCACAATAGCAAAGACATGGAATCAATCTACATGCCCATTAATGGTACTCTGGATAAAGAAAATGTGATACATATACATCATGGAACACTGTGTAGCCATAAAAAAGAACAAGATCATGTCCTTTACAGGAACACGGATGGAGCTGGAGGTCATTATCCTTAACAAACTAAAGCAGGAAGAGAAAATCAAATACTGCATATTGTTCCTTATAAGTGGGAGCTAAATGAGAACACATGGACACATGGAGGAGAACAACACACACTGGGGCCTATCGGAGGGTGGAGGCTGGGAGGAGGGAGAGGATCAGGAAAAAACAACTAATGAGTACTAGGCTTAATATCTAGGTGACAAAACCATCTGTACAACAAACCCCCAGGACACAAATTTACCTATATAACAACATGTATCTGTTGAGCCTGATACTGTTCACTTGTAAAGCCAAATGGTTCAGAGGAGACAGGGAAGATAAAATTTAGAAGTTACGAGTGGATTTATCATTTTAATACCATATCATTTTAATGCCTTATTTTCCCCATTAGCCTGTGATCTACTAGGACCTTAGGAAACTTTGTGTCCAAGCCCTGTCTTCTAACAGATGTAGACCACTAAGTGCTGAGGTACAAGATTCATATCCAAAAAGCTCATATACCCCTGAACTTAAAAGTCAAAGAAAAAGCCTTGATTTCTTGCTTCAAGCCCCAAGACTGGATTACTTAGTGAAACAATGGAGACATATCAGTTGTATTAGGCCAAATATTCCTTTGCTCTTACTAGCAAGATAGTAATAATCCTTCTCGTTTAGTCATTGAATTTAGGCTGGGGTAGGAGAGGCATTTAATTTATTGTTAATAAAGAAGATTAATTGATTATCATAACTTAGAGTCTGAACCAGAAGTTCTTTACAATTGGACACAGTGTGTTGTAGTGTAACAACAAACATTTTATTGAAGGAAAACCTCTTTGCTGCAACAATTTTTTTTTTCCCAAAGCATCATATCCTGATAGGTTGTGTACCCAAGCAGAGGCTAATTGGAACATTCTAGAAGAGAAGCCAGATAGTAACCACTCACCAAGATGTGGCAAGCATTCATTCTGTCCTTGAAAAAAGCTAGGAGCATTTTTGGTAAAGAAGCCATGAGAAGTAATGAATTGTTTTCCAAGTTGAGTTTTAAGACTGCCAATTAAATGATGTATCACCTTTGTTGCCAATAACCATTATGTATCAATATCCAATAGCCAATAAATATGTTGCTCAGTGATTTTCAAAGAAGTAACTTACTTCAAGGGTTGAGTGGAAAAACCCATTTCCTCTTAAAATGCCTGTAAGTGATATGCGCATAAAGGTCAGAAGTGGACTTATGGGTGGGCATCTGATTACTAAACACCAAGGGACTCACCTGCAGCTTCACAAGCACAAGCACGGGAAGGCGTTGTGGGAGTGGTCAGAGGCCTTCCCCACCCTGCTTGTGAGTGACCTTTGTACATGATGGGGAGGGGCAGAGGCAAAGATTCATAACTTACTGACAGGTGTTGGTTAAACTCGGCTTCTATTAGTATTTTTATAGGCTTCGTGATAATCATGAAGAATCCTCTCGATAATCCTAGAGGATCTGTTGGGAATGTCTCTGCAGCTGGCAGCCTGCAGCAGCGCTGGGGTTTTTTGGAGAGGCGACAGATTAGCCTTGAAGCCTCAGGTATCTGACATGCCAGTTACTGCCTCCTGTTTTAGGTAATCAGCCCTGCTCTCTCCTGGAGCACTCAGTGTCAGATGTGCCATCACTGTGGGCTCTATGTTTTTCCTTTTCCTTGTGAGGTGTATTTCTTCCTTCAGCTCAGAGAGCGAGATGGTATTATCCTTGCACACAAGGACCAGCTCACATTAAGGCACTGCCTTCAGTCTGATGGAGAGCCAGTGTTGGCAGCACTGCAGAAGCTTCTCCTTTCTGCTGATGGAACGGGTGTTGAGAGTTCCCACTGTCCAAGCCAGCACAGCATGAACAGAGCTTTGGGTGTTCGGTGGACGTCAGCCCGCAGCCAAAGTCCAGGCATCTACTTCAGTTCTCTGCTGAGATTGGAGCCCTGCTCTGAAACTTAGATGTGTTCTCACCTTTCTTCTGAGCTCTAACTCTGCTTCTGACACTCTTGGTCCAACCTGGATAGAGTGTGGAGGTGAAATGCTGACAGTGTCTGGTGTTGACCTCAGACTGTGAGCTCCAGCCCTACCTTCTCAGGTGGCTGCCTTTGGGGATTGATGTGAATCCTGGATGGACTAGCACTAGTCTGCTGCTGAGGCTTGGTGAGTCAAATGTACCTTGTCTTGCTGTTCCAGTCTGGAAGCTGCTGGCATGTTAAATTATTATTAGCAGTAGCAGTATTAGTAATTATAATAATAAAAGCAGTAGCAATTCCGTTTGAGTGCTTCCTATGTTCCAAGCTCTGTGCTAAGTGGATTACATATATTGTTACATTAATTATCAGAAGAACATGATGAGGCAGCTTCTATTTTTGACACAGTTTTCCCCATGAGGCAACTGAGGCCCAGAGAAGGGTTAAGTAGTTTGTCCAAGATTGCTCAGATAGTAAGAAGTAGAGCCCAGACAGGAACTCATGGTTTTGGGGCTAAAAGGCTGTGCCTTTAATCACTAGGGCACACTGTCTCTACTGTCAGGTGTCCAAGCCCATCCCTGATTAACAATCCAGCCGAAAGATGTACTGATGAGTTTATTTTAGAAGCTGCTGATTGTAGACTGGGAAATATCTTTGGGAGGATCTGATTGTGCATCATTCACACTCTCAGGTCTGCATAAGCCAAGCTCTCAGAAGTTCATGGGCACTCTTTCTGAATACAGATGACTGCTCAAAGTTTAAATACCCGAAAAGGGAGTTGATACCTTCTGTCATCCCCAATTGGTGCAGTGGAAAACATGACCATGTAGTATAGTAAGGGAACATGACCAGTGGAAAGCAGAATTTATTAAGTATTTCATGCCTGGAGAGATTGTAAAACTCAATTGCTATAGACAAGCAAATAGAACAGTGGCCTGAAGCTGCTTTCAGTGGAAAGCAGGAGGCAGCAGACAGTTGCCTTCATAGCCTAAATATGGATATTTGGTGCAATTGCCAAAATCTTTGGCCTCCTCTGGAATACGATAACCATGGCAGACAGCAGCAGTGCCACATGGAAGTGCTGCTAGACAATTCAGCCTTTGTGGAAAATAACATTTCAGGGTAGTTGTTGTCGCATTCATTGCTATTGCTTCGCATTTGTATTATGTTTGTCCTTAAGGAAGTTTGAAGAGTTCTAAAAGCTATTTTTAAAATGCCAGTAATGTACTGAGGGATTTCTCAGTGCTTTATTTATGACATTTTCTGGCTTGTACCTCTTGTAAAGGACACTGGTGCTTATTAGAAGCACTTCCTAAGGAAATCATGCAGACACATGCTCCATGCTGCCAAGGTCTCAGGCACAGGCATAGTGACTGGGAATGTAGGTTTCTTTGGTGGCAAGCCACAGAAACTGACTCTGGCTAACTTGACTAGAAAAGAGTGGTGTTTGTTGGAAAGCACATGGCAGTTTACAGAAAGGACTAGCTAAAGAACCATACAGAACAGAAAGTATGACAGCTACAGAAATGTAGCAGCAAGAACAAATGCCCCACCTCTTCAAACCGCTCATCATCAGGATAAAACCATTCATTTTCCCCCTTGAGGTCCTCCATCCAAGACTCCTGAGGTAGAGAGCACTTGACTGCCCTTGCTTGGATGGAAAACCCACCCTTGGGACAAAGGAGAGGAAACACCTTGACAAACTCAACTGTGGTAGATGGATTACAAAAGTGACCTCAGATATTTTCCTCTTGCAATCCTTGCTCCTTGGCATGTGACTTTGAAGCTTTTCCCCTTAAGGGGAGGCATTTATCTCCCCATCCTTGAACATGGGCTGGACTGGTGCTCACTTTAGCCAATGGTATAGGTGACATGCCATTTCTGAGCATGGGTCTCAGGGTGCCCTGTAATCATATGCTTTCACTAAACCTTGTTGTGATGGTTAATTTTATATTTCAACTTCACTGGGCTAAAGGATGCCCAAATAGCTGGTAAAACATTATTTCTAGATGTGTCTGTGTGGGTGTTTTGAAGGAGATCAGTATTTGAATCTGTTGACTGACTGAAGAAGATCAGGCCTTACCAGTGTGATCAGACATCATCCAATCCGTTGAGGGCCCCAACAGAACAACAAGGCAGAGGAAGGGTGAATTCACTTCCTTTTTTTGACTTAGGATATCCATCTTCTCCTGCCCTTGGAAACTGGATTTCCTGGTTCTCAGGCCTTCAGACTTTGGGGCTCATATTGCCACCACTGCCCCTGCCTCTATGTTCTCAGGCCTTTGGTCTTAGACTGGGAGTTATATCATTGACTACCCTGGTTCTTGGATGTTGAGATGTGGAATGAATTACATCACCAGTTTTTCTGGGTCTCCAGAAAAGACTGTGGGAACTTCTCAGCCTCTCTAATCACATGAGCCTGTTTCTATAGTAAATTTCTCCCCTTCCTTCTTTTTCTCTCTCTGTATACACACACAAACACATATGCACACTGTCTTAGTCCCTTTTGTTCTGCTATCACAGAATATGTAAGACTGGGCAATTTATAATGAATACAAATTTATTGACTCACAGTTATGGAAGCTGTGACATCTAATATTGAGGGGCTGACATCTGGTGAGTGCCTTCTTGCTGTGTCATCCCATGGCAAAAGGGGAAAGGGGATGGAAGAAAGAGTAAAGAGGTCCATACTCCTCCTATTATGGGAAACTCATTCTGGCAATAACATCATAGATTAATGTACTTCACCCTCATGGCCTAATCCCCTCTCATTAGGCCCCATCTCCCAACACTGTTGCATTGAGGATTCGGTTTCCAATACATGTTTTTTAGGGGAAACGTCCAAACCCTAGCACATACGTATCCTATTGGGTCTGTTTCTCTGGAGAGCCCTGACCAAAACACTTGTAAAGCCCTGAGAACAGATCTGGACTAACATGATGGAAGATTAGAGGCTGTGTAGAGCAGTGATGAGTTATTTCAGGTGAGGTTATCATAGCCAGTGTATCCATCATTCCTTTTGCATGTCAGATTACTGCAAAAATGTAGTAACTTAAAATAATAAAAAAATTTCTTATCTCACACAGTTTTTGAAGATCAGAAATCCATTGCAGTTTTAGCTGAGCGGTTCTAACTTGGGGTCTCTTACGAGGTTTCTGAGAAGATGTTGGCCAGACTGTAATATTCTGAGGTGGTATGATTCACTTTCAAGGTGATTTGTTCATGTGACTGACAAGTTGGTAGTTGGCTGAAGGTCTCAGTTGTTCTCCATGAGGGCCTTTCTCTAACAGGCTGCTTCAACATGATGCTAACTGCCACAAAGCAAGCAATTTAAGAGAGGAAGTGGAAAATGGAAATGCCTCTCTGCCATGTTCTATTTTTTTTTTTTGAGACAGAGTCTTGTTCTGTCACCCAGGCTGGAGTGCAGTAGCGCGATCTCAGCTCACTGCAACCTCTGCATCCTGGATTCAAATGATTCTCCTGCCTCAGCCTCCAAAGTAGCTGGGACTACAAGCATGCAACCTCATACCCGGCTAATTATTGTATTTTTAGCAGGGATGGAGTTTCTCCACTTGGTGAGGCTGGTTTTGAACTCTTGACCTCAAGTGATCCATTCACCTTGGCCTCTCAAAGTGCTGGGATCACAGGTGTGAGCCACTGCACCCAGCCTGCCATGTTTTATTTTATTAGAAATGAGTCACCAAGTTTGGCTTGCAATCAAGGGCAGCGGAATTGGCTCTACTTTTTGTCTCTCTTTTTAAAAATTTCCCTCACCATAGGCTCTACTGTCTGAAGGGAGGAATGCGATAAAATTTTCAGACATTTTAAAACCGCTACAATGAGCCAGCCTCCAGTCAAGCCTTCAGGTGACGATAGGTGTATATATAAGCCCCAAGATCAACCAGGCCAGTCCACAGCAGCAAAACTTCTCAGATCGCCTGAAGATCCATGAGCCCAATGAATGTTTTAAGCCACAAGGTTTTAGTATGGTTTGTTAAGCAGCAATAGTTAATTTATACACCTAGTAAGATTGTGCAGTGCTGGAGGGCTAATTCTCCAGAACAGAGTCAGGACACAGAGGTCAGATACAGAGGTCAGCTAAAATGTCTGTCTTCAAGGGGCTAGCAGCTCTGTAAGGGGATGGGACAGGTAGTTGTAAAACAGTAAAATAATTACAATAGAAGCATTTTCAAGGTTCAGAGTTTTCACAGATATTAAGCTCCCAGAGCATAAAGGGCATGTTTATCTTTAGTAGCTCTGTGGCATAGGGCACCGTACATGTGGTCAGTGGCAGAATCCTTTATAAATGAAGAGAATGGTCAAGATGTGAAGGACATTAGCATTGGATTCTCCTAAGAGATGCCTAACCCCTTAAGGTGGGTTTGAAAAGCCCAAGAAGAGTTTCTGAAGTACTCAGTGGCATTCTATCCTGAAGTCTTTGAATGTGCAAAGCCTTGAAGGTGTGAGCAGCATGGCATATATTAAAGACTGTCAATAATTTGGAATTCTTAGAACCTGAGGTCTAAGGAAACACTAGTGGAAAACTAGACTAAGGAAAAGGGAAGACTATTATTAATAGGGTTCCTTTTCAATCAGAAAGTCTTGGCTTAGACAATAAATTAAACAAATTAAATCATATGCAGGTTTAATCCTGTGCCATAATCAGAAGAACCAATATCCAGTTTGTCAACAACTGGATTTTTTGCTATATAATGAACAATGAAAAAATGCAGCAGTTTTTGAGTTCAGAATAAATTGGAAAGAAGTAAGAATCATGGAAATTAATTTTCGTGGATGATTGGCAAGGCAAGACTTTTACAAATGCCTTCTTAGTCAGTTTTCCGCAGATTATATTTTAATTTTCTCATGGCCCTCTGAAATGTAAACTTAATTTTTAGTATGAACAGGAATTTGTTTTGCTAAAGACACAAATTAGGAAGTTTAATGACACTGTCATTATTTGAAAAAGTTGTGTGAATTAACTATACTTTTTTCTTATCTGTTGGCAGAGACTAGTCATGAAAGAAACTTTATTGTTTTTCTTCATTTTATTTTTGAGACAGGGTCTCACTCTGCCACCCAGGCTGGAGTGCTGTGGCACAATCATGGCTCACTGCAGCCTCTGCCTTCCAGGCCTAGGTGATCCTCCCACCTCAGCCTCCTGAGTAGCCAGAACTACAAGTGTATGCCACCATGCCTGGCTAATTTTTGTATTTTTTGTAGAGACAAAGTTTCACCATGTTGCCCAGGATAGTCTCCAACTCCTGGACTCAAGTGATCCACTCACCTTGGCCTCACAAAGTGCTGGGATTACAGATGTGAGTCACCACGCCTGGCCTGTTTTTGTTTTTACTTTTGTTTTTCTCTCTAGAAAATATTTAATTAAAAAATGAGTGGTCAAACCATACAGAGAGGTTTATAATAAAAATTATTATTCAATTCCTTCTCGTTTTCAACATACTCTCCTGAGTTAGGTAATGGTCTTTCTTACCCACAAAGTTAAGATATCTGTCTTAATCTGTGCTGCTATAACAAAATATCCGAGACTGGGCAGTTTATAATAAACAGAAACTTAGTCTGGAGGCTGGCAAGTCCAAGATCAGTCCATCTGATCTGCTGAGGGCCTTGTTGCTGTGTTCTCACATGACAGAAGGTGGAAGGGCAAAATAGCAAGAGATTGAATCCATTATTTTCCCCCTTCTTGAAGGACTTCCCTTTGCATATTCTGTAGAAAGGGTCTTTCAGTGATGAATTCTTTTATCTTTTGCAAAGTTGACAAAGTCCTGATTTTGCATTCAGTGTTTGAAAGATATTTTTATTGGATATAAAATTCTAGGTTGATTTTTAAAGAAAATTTGCCTTCAATTTTTGGAATATATCTTTATTAGTTATAGAGTTCTGGGTTGACAGATTTTTCTTTCATTACTTTAAAAATGTTGCTTCACTGTGTTAAAATTCTGGGCAAAATCGATCATTTTGTCAAAATATTATGAAAAAAATCAAGCAACCATAATTATACACATTGCTGCTGAAAGTATAAGTTCATGCAACAATATTATAAACCAATTTGTTATTATTTTTAAAAATTAAGATGCATATACTTTACAACCCATCCTTAAGGATATTCCTAATGCCCTGAGATGTGTTCGGGAGTCTTCATAGTAGCTATATTTCTGATAGTAAAATTTTAAAAATAAACAAAAATCCATTGGTAGGAGAATAAATGGATTGTGGCATATTAATACAACAGAATCCTGTTTAGCAGTGAAAAAGAGTTTACTATAGCTTTGTAAATTTCAATATAGATAAGTCTCATGAACGTAGTGTTAAATAAAATAACAAGTTGCAGTAAAACCATACAACATAGTGCCACTTAAATGAAATTCAGTGGCATTTAATATATAAATAATATATTGTCTGGGATTCACACACTATGACAGTAAGCAAGAAAATGAATACAAGTTTTAGAAGACTAATTAACTGTAGGAAGGCGGAAGGTGCCTGGTACACAGAGGAAAGGAGGTACAACACATGGAGGCTTCAGCAGTAATGCTGATGTTCTATTTGTCTTCTGAAACGTTAATGAGTACTTTAAAAATTATTTTTATACCCTATAGCTCTATATTAGTTACATTCTTTAGGACACTGAAATATTTCATAATAATAAAAATAAGTTTGTATTCACATTGTCAATATAGAGTAACAGTATTTTAATTGTTTATCTTATTTGGCCTTCTGAAAGAGCTGTCTTGAAAACTATCATTTATTCAAATGTATTATAAACTAATTGAATTTTAAGATGGTGTTTGGAGATCGCAAGTTCTTGAAAATGATTGTGTCTTTTGAAAAGGTACCTTATGAGCAACCAATTAAAATATTTAATTGAAAATATTAAACTTACACTGGCAAAAAGTGTAAACACTATCAACTTATTTTAAAATCTGTTTGAGGCCGGGCGCGGTGGCTCAAGCCTGTAATCCCAGCACTTTGGGAGGCCGAGACGGGCGGATCACGAGGTCAGGAGATCCAGACCATCCTGG
>NW_012112253.1:3830069-3872949 GCF_000951035.1 Colobus angolensis palliatus
GACAGAGCGAGACTCCGCCTCAAAAAAAAAAAAAAAAAAATCTGTTTGAATTAACATGCATCTTTTGCAAATGAAAGTTATAATCATTATTAAAGATAAATTCCTAACAGTTACATTAAAATGCAATTATAATTTAATCATTACTTTTGTTTCTATAACAACGGTAACATTATATTTAAAAAGAAAACTAAAATAACCTCTATGTTGATAAAAGAGACAAAATGGCAAAAAGTGTACTTACTCCTATAATAATAAGATATAAAATTAAACAAATTTGCTGTGAGTGTGTGTGTGTATGTATTCAGTGTATGTTTTACATGCAAAACTTTCCCAAAGCTAACAATTTGAGAAAAAAAAGTTGTGAATTGAAGAAGTGATGGTTTTGAATTGGGGAAAGCAACTTAACCTTCTCTTATGTCGGGCATGCTTTGCCTAAGTCTTTCTTGTCACCTTTGCCTGGAATGCTCTTATTCTGTAGATATTCTTTGGAATAGCGTCTTCACCTCATTCTTATTCCCTCCCTATCAACTTGTCCTTGATACCTTCCCTAGTCACCCCATCAAAATTGTTAGTTATCCCTCCCCTAACATCTTACTAGCAGTCTTAATATTTCCTCAATGTCACTTATGGTCATCTGACATACTATTTATTTCACTTATCTTTTGTTGTTGTTTGTCTGCAAAACAGAATGCAACTTTCTGGAAGACATGGATTTTTGTTATATTTATTGCTGTATCACTAATAGCTCAATAAATGTTTATTAAATAAACAAAAGGTGAGTGAATATTTTCCAAAGCCAAAACTATCAATCATTAGAAGACCAAGAGTTGTGGTTAAAATAAACTTAAGTTGTTGGATGAAAGTATACATTTGTTTTTTTTAATAAGTTCAATGGAAGACAAACTTTTACAAATAATGCAAAATAAATTAAGTTTGTTTTAAAACATTAGGGAAATTAAAAAATTGTCACGAAAATTGAGATGATTGTTCACGTTGTCATGAAGGCTTTAGTCTTAAATCTTACATATCAAAGTGTTAAATTAGTAAATTTTTGACATATTTTGTTGTTTGAGAAATAAATGTATTTGTTTTAATTGAGATTTTAGTTACCAATTTGGAATATGTTAAGTAAGGAGTTAAAAATTCAAAGTGGCATGCAATAGGAAAATGTTTAACAGTATGTTTAAAATATCAGTTTGAACTCACAATTTAAAATTTACATATCATTTGCATCTTTTGTCACTAGATGGGTATATGTCACATGTACTGCAAACAAACAATACTATTTACATCCTTAGCCTCAGGTTTGGGTTCTAATACTCTTCTCACTATAAGCTATCTGGTTGCTTAGAAAGAAGGAGTAAGTTTACAAGGTGAGCCTGGGACATTTTTTGTCCACAAAAGTAAAAATACTTTTACATGTTTAGAGATGGTATATAAAATTTTCAGAAACCATATGAAACGTGACTTCCACTGGAAAAATTGTGATAATTTGGCTAACTAAAATAAAAATAAATTATAGATAAGACAGCTTACATCTATAAAAGCAGAAATCTAAACAATATTGAAAAGTATAATAGTTTGACTATATTCAAATAAGAAAATATTTTTCAAGTTTAATTGTGAGTATTCAGCTGTCTATACTCTTGCTTTGTGATGTCAGGACTGGGACTCTACAAATTACATTCCTTTTATACTAGCTGCTTCATGTTGAGCTTCTGCCAGTCTGGGGTCCTGGAGGCAGCCTGCAAGGCTGATAGAGGGAGACTTCACTGGTTCCTTCATTTCACTCCTCTGGATTTTGTACCTGGTTCCTTTTTCCACTCTAGAAGTAGCAGTTGATTAGTTTGCTTTTTTTTTCTGATGTGTGCAAAACAAACTTCGTGGTATCCTCAAAATCACTATCTGTCAGCTTTTCTTCCTAAATGTCTGGGTCCCAGGCCCCTGAGGCCCCATCTCTGAGCTGTTTCCTGCAAGTTGCTCCTCTCTAATACTTCACAATTCTCTTTTTTCCCCCTCAAGTACCTAGTTAACAACCTTTTACTTAGTTAATACATTTTCATATTAAATTCTTTAAAATACTTATTACATGTCTGTCATCAAACTGTTCCCTGACTGATGTCACACATCCATTTCTACTGCTTCCACAAGGTGACCTCTGTCAGGAGTTTGCTCTGAATCCTTCAGTAGATTTTTACCTTGCTTTTAGAACCATGTATGCATGCAAATATGCGGCCACACACGCACTGTGCAATCTACATAGCCTAATCTGTGGCTTGTGGAAGCCTCAAACCTTTCCAGGAATCTTTTTAATTCTTTGGACCCAGTCTTTTATGTGTCTTCCTGCTCTAGGTCTTATGACTTTACTGCCTGCCTCTCTACTCTTTTATATTGACCCAATGTGAAGTTCAATATTTTTGGGGGTTCCCTTCAAAGAGAGGAGTCACACAAAAGTACTGATGAACATTAGACTTATGATTCTATATGGACATGGGGGTCATGGAAGAGGGGTTTACATTGGAAGTTTGTATTAAATGTTTCTGTCCCCCAAAGTTCCTTCCCACTTGTCCCCTTATTGGTTCTCACTTTATAATTTTTAGAGCTATATTGTTTAGTGCAAAGAGATTCATGATTATTATATGATATTGGTAGTCATACCATTTATCAATATTAAATGCATTCCTTTTCAATTTTCTTTGTCTGTTTTTGGCCTGTTTGTCTCATATTCATTCCTTGTCTACTTCTGTTCTGCACTGTATTATGGGGAGGGTGGCATGTGCATGTGTGTTTTCAGGATTCTGGGCTCCCTTGTTGGCTTTCAGATGGGTCAGTGGGGGCACTTGTGAAAGGGGTTAATAGTGGGAGGAGTGGGAAACTCAGGGTACTTATTCCTCCTTCCTTTCATCCTTCTCACAGGGTGCATCTCCTTATAACTGCCCCCCAACTACAGGCCTACAGTGATTTCAGCGACCCTGTCACCCCTGGACACCAGAGACGTACCTTATTCTTTCGTCTCTCTAGCTTAGCATCACCTCATCCTTTACTGTTTTTGTCAAGTCAGTTTCTCCATATCTGTAAATAGTTTTCTGCATTAAATTTCCTCTATTAAAAATACTTGCAGTAATTTCTGTTTTCCTACTTAGACCCTAGATAAAACGCCATCTCTTGCTTGCTGATGTAGTCTGATATTGATTTTGTGTTATTTGGGTCATATTCTGGCATATCTTCATCTATTCTTTATTTTCAAGTGTTAAGCCTCTTTTGTTTTAGTGCTTTTCTTGAATACCATAGCATTTGGTTTTAAATTTTGCTTAATTGGAGAGGATTTTTTACTTTTTAAAAGGTCATGTTAATCCTTTTGCATTTATTGTGATTACCTTTAAATCTTATGACTTTCTAATTGATACTGTTTGACTGCGTCCCCACCCAAATCTCATCTTGAATTGTAGTTCCCATAATCCCCTTGTGTTGTCAGAGGGACCCAGTGGGAAGTGATTGGATCATGGGGGCAGTTTCCCCTGTGCTTTTCTTGTGATAGTGAGTGAGTTACACGACATTTGATAGTTTTATAAGTGTCTGGTATTTATCCTACTTGCAGTCACTCCATCCTGCCACCCTGTGAAGAAGGTGCCTGCTTCTCCTTTGCCTTCTGCCATGATTGTAAGTTTCCTGAGGCCTCCCCAGCAATGCAGAATGTGACTCAATTAAGGCTTTTTTTAAAAAATAAATTATCCAGTCTCAGGTATTTCTTCATAGCGGTTTGAGAATGTACTAATACAGTACATTGGTACCAAGGTGGTGGGGTGCTGCTATAAAGATATCTGAAAATGTGGAGGCAACTTTGGAACTGGGTAACAGGCAGAGGTTGGAACAGTTTGGAGGGCTTAGAAGAAGAAAGAAAAGGGTGAGAAAGTTTGGAACTACCTAGAGACTTGTTGAATGGCTTTAACCAAAATGCTGATAGTTACATGGACAATGGAGTCCATGCTGAGGTGGTCTCAGATGGAGATGAGGAACTTGTTGGGAACCGGAGTGAAGGTCATTCTTGGTATGCTTTAGCAAAGAAACTAGTGGCATTTTGCCTCTGCCCTAGAGATCTGTGGAATGTTTAACTTGAGAGAGATGAATTTGGGTATCTGGGAGAAGAAATTTCTAAGCAGCAAAGCGTTCAAGAGGTGACAGAGCATAAAAGTTTGGAAAATTTGCAGCCTATCAATGTGATAGAAAAGAAAAACCCATTTTCTAAGGAGGAATTCAAACTGGCTGCAGAAATTTGCATAAGTAACAAGGAGCCAAATGCTAATAACCAAGACAATGGGCAAAATATCTCCAGGGAATGTCAGAGATCTTCCTGGCAGCCCCTAACTTCGCAGGCTCAGAGGCCTAGGAGGAATAAGTGTTTGCATGGGCTGGGTCCAGGGACTTGCTTCTTTTTGCTGTCACAGGACTTGGTGTCCTGTGTCCTAGCCATGGCTAAAGAGGCTAATGTACAGTTCAGGTCATTGCTTCAGAGGGTGCAAGCTTCAAGTATTGGGGGCTTACAAGTGGTGTTGGGACAGCAGGTGCACAGATGTCAATAATTGAGGTTTGGAAACTCCCACTTAGATTTCAGAAGATGTGTGGAAACACTTGGATGTCCAGGCAGAGGTGTGCTGCAGGGGTGGGGCCCCCATGTAGAACCTCTGCTAGAGCAGTGTGGAAGGGAAATGTGGGGTCAGAGCTCCCACACAGAGTCCCCACTGGGGCACTGCTTCATGGAGCTGTAAGAAGAGGGACACCATCCTCCAGACTCCAGAATGGTAGATCCACTGACACTTGCACTGTGTACCTGGAAAAGTCACAGACACTAAATGCCAGTCCATGAAAGAATCTGGGAAGGGAGTTGTACCCTGCAAAGCCACAGGGGCAGAGCTGCCAAGGCTGTGGGAGCCCATTTTCTGTATTAGCATCACCTGAATTTGAGACATGGAGTCAAATGAGATTATTTGGGAGTTTTAAGATTTAATGACTGCCCTGTTGGATTTTTGATTTGCATAGGGCCTATAGCTTCCTTTTTTTGGGCAATTTTTTCCACTTGGAATAGGTATATTTACCCAATGCCTGTACCTCCATTGTATCTTGGAAGGAATGAACTTGTGTTTGATTTTACCATCTCATAGATGGAAGGGACTTGCCTTGTCTCAGATGAGACTTTGGACTTGGACTTTTGAGTTGATGCTGGAATGAGTTAAGACTTTGGGGGACTGCTGGGAAGACATGACTGTGTTTTGAAATATGAGGACATGAGATTTGGGAGGGACCATGGGTGGAATAACGTGGTTTGGCTGTGTCCTCACCCAAATCTCATCTTGAATTGTAGTTCCCATAATCCTCACATGTAGTTGGAGGGACTCGGTGTGAAGTGATTGGATCATGGGAGTGGGTTCCCCCATGCTGTTCCCATGATAGTGAGTGAGTCTCATGAGATCTGATGGTTTTATAAGCGTCTGGCGTTTCCCCTGCTTGCACTCACTCTGTCGTGTCACCCTGTGAAGAAGGTGCCTGCTTCTCCTTTGCCTTCTGCCTTGATTGCTGGCCTCCCCAGCAATGCGAACTGTGAGTAAACTAAACCTCTTTCCTTCATAAATTACCCAGTTTCAGGCATTTCTTCACAGCAGTGTGAGAATGCACTAATACACTAATTACATCTTTCTATTGTTTATTTAAATTCTTTCTCCACTTTTGATTGGTTGACAAAATTTTGTTTGTTCTCTTTCATCTACAACAATTTAGAGTTTCTAATCTTGTTTCCAGTCACTAAGATCATACTTAAGAAGTCTGAAATTGAAGTATAACATACTTAAAGAAAATTGTTCACATCAAAACTCTATAGCATGAGGAATTTTTAGAAAGTGTGCACACTATGTAATCAGTACCCTAGAAGACTTCCTATTGTTCTTCAGTTGCTGTTCCTCCCTCAAAGATAGTCCTAAATCTTGATAAGCATTTTTGAGCCTCTACTTTCTATTTCATCAGTATGTATAATCCATAAAGAAAATAAAAACTTTAGCTTTTCTAAATATTTGTATTCATCATCTTTTGTGCTACAAGACCTGGGTTTTGATAATATTTGTAATTCTTGCAATTTGGTTACAAAGTTTTAAAAATATGATTTTAAAAGTTCCTTGTGCCTCTTGTTTTTAAAAGTATCTATTCTGAACAGTTGCATTACACTCTAGAAGTATACTGTCACCCTTATTTTGCTGTAGTTCGTGGTTTTTATCTGTTGCTTTTCTGTAGTGTGTTTTATGGCTAAGGTCTTTCTCCTTTTTAGGTATACACATATACTTGTTTTATATGGCTGGAGTATATAATTAATAATTTTTATAAAAGTTACAATTTTGCCAGTATATTTTCTGAATCCTTGAGCAACTTAAGAAATGCTTAGTTTGACTTCATGTGTAAATGATAATTTGGCTTGTTAAAGCATTAAAGCTTCACTGTATTCTTTTTAGAACAATATAGATATATCTTCATCAAGTTCTAGTTCTTAGCATTTTGTACAACAAATTCAGCATATATTTGTTTCTCTTTCCTTTTTAATGAACTTGTTTAAGCATTCCAGAAGTTCTCAGTATTTTTTAGAATTAACCTTTGAATTTAGAAATACGAGGATATATATACTAATTTCTTATTTTAGTATTCCTTTTTAGTGCTTAGGTGGCACTTTTCTTCTGAAAATTCAAGTATTTCTCAAATAGCACTTCTCAAATACATCCTATTTGTTTTTTGCTTTACTGTCTCAAATTGGACTTTCAAAATGACTGCTTTGGTAGTTGCATGTATGAAGTTTTAAAATTGTCTCTCATTGAATTTCATATTATGGTAGGGATATTTTTACTTTCCTAAGAATTTTTAAAAGTTTCTGGCTATACATTTTTACCAGCATGCATTTATACATATGCAGCATTACCTTCAATATCACCAAAGATACTCAGGTTTTTGGCAACATTTTCTTCTCTTCCTTGCATTCATGTTGTTTCCTTGGGAAACCATTTGTTTTGCTTGTATAGGGTGCCTTCTATCTTCCATGCTGTTTTCTTTAAATGCCTGGTGATTTTTAGTCATCTCTTTCTGTATTGTTTATATATTAATATCTAGAGTAGTCAACATGAGTAGCTGATAAAGAGTACTCAGCAACGGTGGGTCCCTCTTGCCCTAGCCATGAATGGAAGTGTTGTCTGTAGAGTCTTAGTAGGGTGATACGATTTGGAACATCTTATTTTTACTTTTTATTTTTTTGCGTTAATGATTCTGTATTCTTTATTGCTGAGAAGTAAAGAATGAAGATTCTCTTCTATTTTAGAATGCACAGGTAGTCATAATAACTAGGCATGTCTTGTGTACCAAACATAAGTATATTGCATATGCCAACCTACTTGATTGCCGATCTCCTGACAATCTGGTGAGGTAGACACTATTATTATCCCCACTTTAAAGATGAGGAAAAGAGGCCCATGAGAGGCAGGAGAATAGGGAATGAGGGTAAGCAAGGGATAAGGCAGAAGTAAAAGAACAGCAGGTGCAGCCAGTTCTGGGCAGGATCAGGCAGCACGCAGGCCACAGCCTCCCTCCTGAAATAACAAGACTGTCTCCACTTCAGCCTCTGATTGGCCACGAGCTGCCTCCACTTCAGCCTCTGACTGGTCGTGGGACAATAGGATGTAGCCAATTGGAGGCCTCTGTAGGACAACTGAGGATGTTGCCATTTTTTTTTATATACTTTAAATTCTAGGGTACATGTTCACAACGTGCAGGTTTGCTACATATGTATACATGTGCCATGTTGGTGTGCTGCAGCCATTAACTCGTCATTTACATTAGGTATATCTCCTAATGCTATCCCTCCCTCCTCCCCCCTCCCCATGATAGGACCCGGTGTGTGATGTTCCCCTTCCTGTGTCCAAGTGATCTCTTTGTTCAGTTCCCACCTATGAGTGAGAACATGCGGTGTTTAGTTTTCTGTTCTTCCTATAGTTTGCTGAGAATGATGGTTTCCAGCTGCATCCATGTCCCTACAAAGGACACAAACTCATCCTTTTTTATGGCTGCGTAGTATTCCATGGTGTGTATGTGCCACATTTTCTTAATCCAGTCTGTCACTGATGGACATTTGGGTTGATTCCAAGTCTTTGCTATTGTGAATAGTGCTGCAATAAACATATGTGGGCATGGGAACATCTTATTTTAAGGTACAGAGGCTCACATTTGCTGTGGGTGCCTGAAGTTGCCTGGAAACAGCTCAGCTTCTCTTTCTGGCTCTAATTCCCATGCCAAGAGTCCACCACAAACCCATAGCCTGCTCCTGCTACCTCAACCTGCTGACTCTGTATTTAAAGATTTGGGAGACTGTCTTGCGAAATTTATTATTCATTCTTTCAACCACCTCCTTGTTTGCCTGGATCAAGTAACAACTCAGTGTGATGTCAACTTCAGTCCTGTCCTACCTGTTTTACACCCTGTAGACGTTTATAATGTTTCTTGTCTTATGGTGGAAAATTTCTTGGGTTTCCAGTGCCTTCATCAAATTACTAATAATTTTGCTCTTGTCATCTCAATGGGATTTTTGTGGGATAAACTGATAACTTTCTAAGTGTGTTGTTTACCATATTGAATAAGAAGCTCAATGATCGGTTTTTAACCAACTCCTACTGAGGCAACCTTAACCTGTCTGATTAAACATCCCTGCCTACTTGATAAACAACTTTGAGAATTTGGAAATACAGCAAAGCTGAGTCATTCCCACTACTTACCACGTGTCAGCGGGATCTTATTATTTGTGTTAGTGTTGCTCATCTCGAAGTGCAAAGAATAATTAACCTGCAGTTTCAGTCCTACCCAGTTACTGAGCCTAGAGATCCAATGCTGGCTAGATCAGGAATCTGAATGAGACCAGACCATTTGACATATCCAAGAGTTACTTTCCTCCCTGAAGTTTTGGGTGAGTCTTGAGGTTCAGTTCTTCACTGAGCTTTCAGTGGTAATATACCAATAACTGGGTGTATGTGTGATTAATCCTTGCCTGGAGCTGGCTTTGAAATTTCACCTGCTAGAACAGTGCCCAAAAGCCACTATCAACCCTTGATAGATACCTTTCTCTGGAGGCTTCAAATCTGTCCTAGTATTCCATTGGCTGCCTGGGATTATGTCATAATCTCTACAATCACTTGAGCAGACAACTCCATTTCTTGGCTTTGAACCCAGGCCAGAAGCTTTGGAAACTCTGACCTCGCTATTTGAATTGGTCCCATTGGACATTGGATATAAGATTTATACATAGTAATTTGAATTGCTAATTACTATCTTTGGAGGTCAAATTTTGTTTCTACATTTCAACTCAGCCTTTTCCAAACAAAATGCCAGATTCTTTGATGGCGCATTGCTGAGGTCCAAACAAGTCTCCTGACTGAGGTAATTTTATAGCAGTTGTTGGCAAATTGTTTCAATTTGAAAAATGTACTCCATGGTCAAGAATAGCTATCTAGGGATGTTAGTGTTGTCAAAGTATTATCTCTCTTTTTAAAAAAAATACAATAAAAATGTATTATCTTTTAAAGAAAATAGGAGGCCAACACTTACTTTGAACTATTATTGCCAAGAATTAAATTTTATCTCAACAGAATGCAAGGATACTAAAAAACAATGCAATAGGTGGAGGAAGCAACTTCATATATTAACAATCAGTAACCTGGATAGCCTCTTTGCTTGTAACATCTCTCTAGAGATCTCCCAACCTGTTTTTCTATATAAAATTATTAGAACTGGATCAACTGAGACCATACTTTATTGCTGAGGAGTAGAAATTTAATGTATTTTCAATAATTCTAGTGATTGTGGTAGTTAGTACTTACATTTCAGTAGTAGAAGTGTTTAAATATTTGAAATTTTGACTTTGACACATTAATTAATAATGTATAGTCTATTGACATTTTTGAAGGTTTGTTCCACCCAAAATCATATTGTTTGCAGAATAATTAATTTTTAAAGCTTTTTTTATTTCCCACTACTGGCATCATTCAAGTTTTGGATCATAGTTGGTGTAGCAGCAATGATAGGAACTTTAACAAAATCCTAATTTGAATACCAACTTCACCACTTCCTAGGCTTATGGATTTAGTCAAGTCACTTAATAGCCCCAAGCTTCTGTTTTTACATCTTTGGATAATGAGGATAATAATATCATATCTAGTAATGAGAAAAATAATATCTATTTCACGGGAGTGAGGATTAAGAGAGCAGGCTCTGGCAATAAATTGCCTGAGTTTGGATCTGCACCTAATGCTTAGCTGTGTAATTTGTGAAAGGTACCAGCCTCTGCAAGGCTCAGTTTATCCATATACATTTAATAAGTTTAAAATAATAATTACATCTTCCTCATAAGATTGTGGTGAAAAATATAAGCACATTACATTCCTATTTCAGAGTATAGCATATTATAGATATTCAGTAATTTTAAATTTAAATTTAGTAAATATTTTGATGACTATCATAATAAATTAAAATATGGTTGTTGAATTTGCTTTCTTTCTCACCTTTCCACTTTTCATCCTTTATTTGTTCTGTACATGCTGAATATAATAACATCCAACAAATCTATTATTATCTATATAAAATTATGTTGGGAAATACATAAATAACCAAAATAGTCACTGGGAAGGTTAGCAATGGAAATTTAACAATCTGAGACTCAACAATTAACGAATATATTGTGATTGGACAGTCTGACAAAGAAACAAACATTTTAATCTGATAAGAAGAATAAACATATACTATATTTGTCTTGTTCCAACTGGTATCACTGCCTTCCTGATCATTTTCAAATGGGTAAGAACATTATGGCTTACTGTGTACCTTTTGTAAGTTATATACTAGGTTATTCCTTTTTATATATGTTATTTTTTCCAAATATGTTCTATGAGACAGGTATAATTTTTCAGTTACTTGTCTGTTTATCACTTGGGCACAGATGTGATTCATAATTGTTGATTCTCCATATTTTAAATAGTATCATACCATGAATGTGCTGATTATCACCAAACACTTCTATTGAGGTTTAGGGAAGTATTTTATTATCAAAACCATTAATATTTATTTATTGAGATATAGTGGTAAAGACTATGAAAGTCTTATAGGAATATAGGTCACATTAATCACCAAATGAGTTTAGGTTATATTTTGTTTTATGCAAATGCTCTTTCTGATAGTGGCAAGGTGGGATGTAGCTTTTATTATGTGAATCATCCTGTAGAACACAACTATAAATTCTCAATAAAATGTTTTAAAAACTCTGTGCAGACTCTGGAGAGATCATACAAGTATGCAAAAACTTTAGCAGAATTGACGTGTAGAAGAACAGAAAGGCACTAAGTGAGTATTCCATGTTTTTGCCCTTTCTAGTTTGAGGGTAGGTTCCAGTTTGGGACATGTTGGAGAGCTTTTTAAAATCTGGAAGGAAAACTCATAGTTCAATTGTCTTGAGTAATCAGGGCACACGGCTAGGGGAAAACTCAGAAGCTGTGAATTGAGGTAGAAATCCAGGAAAGGACAAAAAAATAGAGAGAAAGAGCTCCAAATTCTGTACGTAAACTTATAACCTTTTCGATCTTTGACTCACTCTTGAGCCACACAAGCCTAGGGTTGATTCTAAGCAGTCCAAATGAGGCTAAAAAAATGGACTGAGATTTCAATTGCTGCACAATGCAGGGAAGACAGAGTTTGTAGTTTCAGCTTAGTTACATTAACAGTTTGCTAAAACAAATATATTTTCTGGATAAACATATTGGAATCCATACCCTCTAATACGTATCATTCAGAATTTCTGGAACATTTCAAATTTTTTTATCAGAATATTTAATTATCAGACAAAGATTTTAATAGCAAACAAGGGTTTAAAAGCAGCTATTGTAATTGTGCTGTGCTTGTATATAATCAATAGTTATATATAATTATTTACAATTAATGAAAAGATAGGAAGTCTCAGCAGAGAAATTGAAAATACTTAAAAAGTTTTAGAACTGAAAAATAGATTATCTGGAAAAACTAGTGAATGGGATTAATAGTAGAAAGAAGGAGACAGAAGAAATAGTTGGTAGACTTGTAAATAAACTAACAAAACTATTCAATATGAAGAATAAAGGAGAAAAAGGAATAAGAGGAAAAAGGACAAATCGTTATATATATGTGGGGAATGAAAAAGATCTAACATCCATGTAATTGGAGTCCTAGGAGAGTAAGAGAAAAAAAGGCACAAAAATATTTGAATAAATAATAACTTGAATCTTTCCACATATTTAATGAAAGATATAGACTTACATATTCAAGCAAATCAGCCTAGGCTCACAAAGTAACATGTTTAAGATCAAAGATAAAAAGCTTGAAAGCATTCAGAGATAAAAGATCCACTATATACAGGAGAACAATGGTACGCATAACACCTGACTTTTCATTATAAACAGTGGAGACCAGAAGACAATGGAAAAATGTCATTAAAGCACTTGGGGAAGAAAAAAAAAACCTGTTAACTCAGAATTCTATATGCAGCTTTCTTTAAGAATTCTTTTTTTTTTTTTTTTTTTGAGATGGAGTCTTGCTCTGTCGCCCAGGCTGGAGTGCAGTGGCCGGATCTCAGCTCACTGCAAGCTCCGCCTCCCGGGTTTACACCATTCTCCTGCCTCAGCCTCCCAAGTAGCTGGGACTACAGGCGCCCGCCACCACACCCGGCTAGTTTTTTGTATGTTTTTAGTAGAGACGGGGTTTCACTGTGTTAGCCAGGATGGTCTCGATCTCCTGACCTCGTGATCTGCCCGTCTCGGCCTCCCAAAGTGCTGGGATTACAGGCTTGAGCCACCGCGCCCGGCCAAGAATTCTTTTAAGAGAAAAGAAATATATGAAAGCTTTTCACCAGCAGACCTATACATGAAACATTCAAGAAAGGTCTTATGACTGAAGGGGGGAAATTGGAAACTTAAATAAATGGGAAAGAATAAAGAGCACCAGATATGTGAGAATGAATATAAGACTGTTTTTGCTCTTATGTTTAAAAATATATATTACTGTAAGGCAAAAATTTACCTTTGTCTTTTGGGATTCAAAATATATGCAGATATAATACGTATAAAGCCTATAGCATAATGGATAGAGAAGGGGATGAGAGGACCTATTCTGTGGCAAGCTTTGTACATTTTATGTGAAGTGGAACAACATTAACTCTAACAGACTGAAGTGTTAAGGATATCTATTTTCATTTCTATAACAAGTACTAGAAAAGCAAAAATATATAGAGATGTTCCTTGTCTTATGATGGGGTTACAGTCTGATAAATCCATAATAAGTCAAAAATATTGTAAATTGAAAATATATTTAATGCTTGCAAAACAGCATAGTTTCTTAATTCTAATGATTCAACTTAAGATATTTTTATTTTAAGATAGTGCAAATATTACATGCACCAGGCACGGTGGCTTGTGTCTATAATCCCAGGACTTTGGGATTCAGAAGTGGGATGATCACTTGAGTCCAGGAGTTTGAGACCAGTCTAAGCAACATACTAAGAATAAAAAAAATTAGCCACACATAGTGGCAAGTGCCTATAGTGCCAGCTACTTGGAAGGCTGAGGTGGGAGGATTACTTGAGCCCAGGAGTTCAAGTTGCAGTGGCTACAATTGCACTATTGTACTCCATCTTGGGCAACAGAGTGAGACCCTGTCTCAAACAAACAAACAAACAAACAGAAAGTTACATGCATTTAAAAGAAACTATAACCTCAGCATACATCAAAAGGAGCTCCTCAACTTATGATGGGGTTATGCCCCAGTAAACTCATCATGAAGTTGAACCATCAAAAGTCCAATCACTGTAAGTTGGGAATGATCTGAAATTTGAAAGTCAATAGAGAGATTAAAATGAAATTATTGTAAAGCAGACAATTGAAAATGCAGCAAAAAGGAGGAACAGAAGAACAAAGAAACAAAAATAGAAGTAACAAACAGGAAAAAATGTAAAATGAGAGACTAAATTAAAAATATTCATTGTTTAAATGTAAGTGGTTGAAACACTGCAATTAAAAGACAGAGATTGTCAGATTGGATAAAAAAGTGAGGCCTAATTATATTTTGTATACAATAGGCATGCTTTAAGTGTAAGAACATGGATAACTCAAAGTAAATAGGTAGACAAAACAAATACCATACAACAGTAAGCATAAGAAGATAGGAATGACTCTATTCATATCAGACAAAGACACTAAGAGAAAAATTTTTACTGGCACACCTTGCTATTTTTGTGCTTCACTTTATTGCACTTTACAGATACTGTGCTTTGTACAAATTCAAGGTTTGTGGCAACCCTGTGTCAAGCAAGTCAGCACCATTTTTCCAACAGCAAGGGCTCACTTGGTGCCTCTGTGTCTCTTTTGATAATTCTTGCAGTATTTCAAACTTTTTCATTATTATGATGTTTTCATGGTGATCTGTGATTAGTGATCATTGTTTAATTGCTTTGGGGTGCCATGAACTGTGTCCCTATAATATAGCAAATTCAATCAATAAACACATATGTTCTGACTGTTCCACTGACTAGTCATTTTCTCATCTTTCTCCCTCTCCTTGGGCTTCCCTATTCCCTGAGACAAAACAATATTGAAATCAGTGACCTAATTATAGGGTTACAATTAATATTAATAATCCTACAATGGCCCCTCAGTGTTCAAATTAAAAAAAAAAAAACAACCACATGTCTCTCAATTTAAAGCAAAAGTTAGAAATGGTTAAGCTTAATAAGGAAGGCATGTTGAAAGCTGAAATAGGATGAACCCAAGGGTTCCTGCACAGAACAGTCAGCCAAGTTGTGAATACAAAGGAAACATTATTCAGAAACATTAAAAGTAAACACACGAGTGGTGTGAAAGCAAAACAGCTTTGTTGCTGATATGGATAAACTGTGAGTGGTCTCATAGAAGATGAAACCAGTAACAACATTCCATTAAGTCTAACTCTTTTCAATTCTGTGAAGGTTGAAAGAGGTGAAAAAGCTGTAGAGGGAAAGTTTGAAGACAGCAGAAATTGGTTTATGAGGTTTAAGGAAAGAAGCTGTTTCCGTAACATAAAAGTGCAAGACAAGGCAGCAAGAGCTGATGTAGAAGCTACAGCCAGTACTCAGAAAAATCTAGCTAAGTTACCTGGTGGAGGTGGCTACACTAAACAGCAGATTTTTCATGTAGACACTACAGCCTTCTATTGGAAGAAGATGCCATCTAGAACTTTCATAGCTAGAGAGGAGAAGTTGATGCCTGGATTCAAAGGGCAAATCGACTCTCTTGTTAGGAGCTAATTCATCTGGTGACTTTGTTGAAGTCAATGCTCATTTACTCTTCTGAAAATTCTAGGGCCCTTAAGAATTATGTGAAATCTTTTCTCCATGTGCTCTATAAATTAAACAACAAAGTCTTAATGACAGGACGTCTGTTACTTCATGGTTTGCTGAACATTTTAAGCCCATTGTTAAGACCTACTGCTCAGACAAAAGATTCCTTTAAAAGTATTACTGCTTATTGACAATGTACTTAGTCACCCAAGAGCTCTGATGAATACGTACAAGGAGATTAATGATGTTTTCATGCTGATAACATAACTTCAACTCTTCAGCCCACGGATCTAGAAGTAATTTGAACTTCAAAGTCTTATTATTTAAGAAATATATGCCATAAGGTCATAGCTACCATAGATAGTGATTCTTCTGATGGATCTGGGTAAAAGGAACTGAAAACCTGCTGGAAAGGATTTATCATTCTATCTGAATGCTATTAAGAACATTTATGATTCATGGGAGGAAGACACAATATTAACAGGCATTTGGAAGAAGTTGAATCTAACCCTTATGAATGATTTAGAGAGGTTCAAGATGTCAGTGGAGGAAGTAACTACAGATGTTTGGAAACAGCAAGAGAACTAGAATTAGAAATGGAGCTTGAAGATGTGGCTGAATTGATGCCACCTCATGATAAAACCTGAATGGATGAAGAGTTTCTCCTTAAGGATGAAAAAAAAGTATTTTTTTCAGAGGGAGCCTACTCCTTGTGAGGATGCTATAAACATCGTTGACAGGACAACAAAGGATTTAGAATATTAGATAAATGTAGTTGACAAAGCATTGGCAGATTTTGAGAGGATCGACTCCACATTTGAAAGAAGTTCTGCTTTGGGTAAAATGCTGCCAAACAGCATCACATGCTGCAGATAAATTTTTCACGAAAGAAAGAATCAATTGCTGCAAACTTCATTGTTGTCTTATTTTAAGAAATTGCCACAGCCACCCGAACCTTCAGCAATTATTATCCTAATCAGTCCGCAGCCATCAGCATGGAGGGAAGACCCTGCACCAACAGAAAAGGCTGAAGGCTGAGATGATTGCTCTCATTTTTAGCAATAAAATATTTTTAATTAAAGTATGTGCAGTTTTAGACATGGAACTGCACACTTAATATACTACAGTATAGTATAAACATAATTTTTATATGCTATGTGAAATAATAAAATGTTGTGTCACTCACTTTATTGTGATATATTCCAATTAGAAAATAGACAAAACATTACACAGATGTTTTAATGAAAATGATATGTAGATGATCATAAGTATATGAAAAGATGTTTAATATTTTTGCCATTAGGAAAATCCAAATAAAGACAAAATGAGATAATACCATACACTTAACAAAATGGCTAAAATTAAAAGTAGTGACAACAACAAATGCTGGTGAAGATGTGTAGAAACTAGGTTATTTGTACATTGTGGGTGGAAATGCAAAATGATGTAAGTACTCTTAAAAACAATTTGGCAGTTTCTTACACATTTAATAAATTGTACAAAATTTATTCAGATCCCCCAGTTTCTCTTGTACATGTGTGTATGTGTATAGAAGTACACAACTTCCATTCTTCAGCCCATGGATCAAGAAGTAATTTCAACTTCAAAGTCTTATTATTTAAGAAATATATGCCATACAGTAATAGCTACCATAGAGAGTGATTCTTCTGAAGAATCTGGGTAAAATGAACTGAAAGCCTGCTGGAAAGGATTTATCAGAAAGGATATACTCAGAAAACACACAGGAATCTCTCTGTATTAATTCTTACAAATGTATGTGAATCTATAATTACCTCAATAAAAATTTTAATGAAAAACAAATTTTAAAAAGTTATATACCCTTCTATTTCACACATATATAACAATATGTGTGTGTATGTATATACATACATAATTCCATTAAATGTACATAAATCATTATTCTGTATACACATTGTTATTACACAATGTTATTTTTTTCTAACACTGTAAGACTTATTCTTGTTGATACACACAAAACTAGTTCATTCATTCATTTTAACTATTGTAGAATAATGCATAGTATGCCTAAGCCAACATTTGTTTATGATTTCCCTGGTTTATAGGCATTTATTTCCAAACAGTGCAAGAGACTGTGCACTAGGAAGCTGCCTTTGCTGCAGGTACCTGGTGATAGAGAAGTTAAGCCCTTGGAGCATACCCAGTGGACACTCTGGGACCAGAAACCAAAACTTCTTCTTCTTGCAATTTCTCTTGTGTGACCTCTACTAACAAAACTTAATATTGTGCCATCTGACAGCAAAAGTATTTAACAGGCCCAGATCTTTTTTTGCAGAGTGGGCAAAAAGAATGAATTTGGATTTGAGAGGTAGTAATAAATAACCAGCATGATAGATAACTAATTATACCAGCACTATTTCAGAATTTTCTATCCTCTTCCTACTGATCTTTACTGTCACATTTACCATATACGAAATTTCCAGGTATTTGTGTGTCTAAGTGCTGTATTCTAGTTTCTTTGTCTAATTATCTATTATTGGACCAAGTCCACATTGTCATAATTATTATACCTTTTTAACATATATCAGTTTTTGGCAAGAAAAGGCTTTCTATATCATTCTTCTTATTAAAATATATTTTGGATATTATCTGTCTGTTTATCTGTCTATCCATCTATCTTTGAGTAGTGTCTAGCATACAATAAGTACTAGATACAGTTGTTGTTGTTGATGTTGTTCTACATGGTATTGTATCTTTGTTGATGAATCATAACCATCCTCTGCTAATGGATTATTGTACCTTCACATCTAGTAAATGGTATATTTCATTTTATTCCATTTTTTATTTCATTCAAAAATTTTTTTGTGAAGGTGTGGTATATTTTTAAATACCTTATAGTTTATTAATTGTCAATTGTAGCTGTGTTTTTAACATAGCTCTCTAGTAGATTACACTGCTGTATAAAGATGTTCTTGACTTTTATTTTACATTGATCCTGTGACCAGAAACTGTTAAGTCCTTTTAGTCATTCAACTTGTTTGTTTATGGATTCTGTTTGACCTCTTATGTAGAACAGAAGTATTCAAACATTTTTTGGGAAAAGGCTAGGTGGTAAATGTTTTTTTCTTTGAGGGTCATGCAACCTCCATTGCAACTACTCAACTCTGACTTCTAAGATAAAAGCAGCTATAGACAACATGTAAAACAAAAATGGGGGTACTGAATTTGGCCTACAATAGGGACTTATTTGGCCCATGAGTCTTATTTTGCAGAGACTTGATGTAGATAATAATTTTATTATTTTTGTTCTTAAAGCCATCCATTAAGCAAGCCTCTGGATTTTTTTTCTTATCATATTTCATAGGCTAGGATTTCTAGTATAGTATTATACAGTGGTGCCAATAGTGAGGATTCTTGCCTTTTTCCAGGATTTATTGGGATTCATTACAAATTTTAATGTTAAGAATGATGTCATCTTTAGGTCAAGAAAATTTATCTTTATTACAATGTGGCCAAATGCTTTTATAATAAAAGTATTATTTAAACAGTTTTGTACCTATAGAGAATCACCATTTTGACCTTTATTCTTAGTGTTGATCAATTTTATAATTTTGAAGTATCTTTGTCTTGCTAATATAAATGCAACTCATTCATGATGAATTATTTTTATACAGTATTGGATTTGATTTACTACTATTTTATTATACTTGCATTTATGCTTATAAATGAGTTGAGTTTTAAAATTATTTTTGCACTGTCATAGACTGATTTGGCATATGGTTTTAATGATGTTATAAAAAGGAATGCTTTTCTTAATTTTTTTCATGAAAAGTATTTGTTAAAAATAGAGATTGGCCGTTTTGTGGATTTAATACAATTATTCTGTGTAGTTGGTTGGGAAAGATTTTTTTGACTGCTGATTGAAATTATTTAATGGTTCCTTATCTATTCAGAATGTGTTTGTTTTTTAGTCATTTTGGTAATTAAACTTTTTTTTTTAGAAGATCTTACATTTCACATGTTTTCAAATGTATTGGAAAGATTGTTCATAGTATTAACATAAGGTATAACTTATCTATAGTTATGTTTCTTTTTCATTTCTAATTATGCTGATTTGCGGCTTTCCTGCTTTTCTCTTGATCACTTTCGTCAGAAATTTATAAATAGTACTCATCTTTTTAAGAAACTAGTGTTTGATTTTGTTGTTCATTTCTATTTTTTAAATGTATTCAATGCTATTCTTTTAGTTTCTTTTCCACTACCTAATTTAGATTTTTGTTGCTCTTTTTTAATGTCTACTTCAGTTGAATATTTCATTCATTTTCAACCCTAAAAAATTTTTATTAAAGCTGCAAAATTTCCTGAAGTACTAGTTTAACTGTAACTTAAAAGTTTTAATAGTTTCTGTGATTTAGTTATAAATATTTCATGATGTTTTATAATTTAGAAGTGTGTTTATTAGTCTCCAGTGTATGATGATATTTTGGGACTTTTATTGTAAATTTTAAATTTTATTGCAATATTACTATGAAGTTAATTTAATTAATTTTGAATTGTGTTGAGACTCTCTAAGTAGTCTGTGTAAGTTAAAAGCACCTTTCCTATGTTCTACATATTCCTTGGAGTGCTGGAGTGCCAGGGAGGGTGGTGTTAGGAGTGATGGAACTTAGGTATGGGTAGGGATGGCGGTGCCAGCAGGTGTCAACTCACACAGGAAACACACCTGCATGTGTTTCTCAATAGTCTTTAGTCTTCTCATTTGTCAACCTAGCAAATTTTATGATGCAGATTTTTGTAGCATACCGTCTTGCATTTTAACATTCTCGACGTTTGCATCAGGTGTGTTTTTTACTTAAGGACAATTTACAAATCAAAACAGAAACTTGCAATAAACTCCCTTTACAGTTGTAGTTATAAGAATCCTCAAATCCCCTTAGGCTTGATTGATAAAACATGGCATTTATCCTATTTCTATGATGATGCTCAGCAAAGTTTATGACAGTGGGAAACAGCTGGTAAAGTGGGTTCATGGAAAGGTGAAGGTAATATAGCCATAAAAAAAAAGATAATGATTTTAAAAGAGATAATAGTTGTAATAACACCATTAACCTTTTGCTTCAAATTATACAATGTGTGGTCTTTTTTAGAGGGCTAATCAAAGGTCTGAAGTAACTGCAATGTGGGAGAAAGAAGGAGTACTATAGAATTTGTGGTATTTTTTTCCCCTTAAAATTATTCTGCTCTGTAGCCCATTAAGAAAACAAGACCATTGCTGGGTTTCTGTTTATTCTGGAAGAAAGTTAATATAATTTCCAAATAAAGGTATTGATGTTTGTAGTAGAATGAATGTTAAAGAATATATACACAACAATGTAGTAGACCAGAATTCAAATACCTGGTTTTAAGACAGATACTAGCATTGACAGGGGAAGGCATTTTTTGTGGAGTGAAAGCATAGCACAATGTTTTCTAATCTAGGTTTGTAAATACATTTGGGAGTTTGTCGTTTGGGCAACAGTTCAATTTAGTGAAAACTGGAATCACTTTCCTTTTCTCAGACTTTGTGATTTTACCACTGATGGAGATCTTATGCATGCGAGAAAGGTGAAATTAATTGCAGACCAAATAGTATCCGTAAAAATGAGATAAAGAAAATATTAGTGAGGCCAATTTAGATGAAAATCTATAAATTTTTGTTGAGAGAAAGGAGAAAATTTGAAACTAAAGGTTCTTGACGTGCCATCCAGTGTCACCTCAATGTTTTTGGACTCGGAGAGTTTTATAAACCTCTGGAAATTTATATACAATTTTGTAAGAAGATACATTTATGAATTTTTTTGAGAATGTTTATATAGCTCAGCAACATCTCAGAGGTTCTGTGATATCGAAAATGGTTAAGAACAACTGATCTAGATTTTTCCCACGTAATTACTTTGTTGCCTGGCAATGGCTCCATTTCTGCTTAAGTTTCTGTAGCAAGAACTTTGAGATTTAATACCTCTCAACACTGCCCTCTCCCCACAAAAGCTATTAGAAGTATGACCACCTTCTCAGGAGCTTGAATTTTTAGATAATTTACTTTTCAACCAAACTTTGGGATATATAGTCCAACAAGTAAGAGAGTACCTGTAATATCAACAAGGTGTAAGAAGATGGGATGTTGACAACATGGTCCATCCTGGGATGTCTGTGGCAAGGCCCCTGTGTACATATACACCTGAATTCCTTAACTTTGCGTATATGAAATATAAATCAAAGATAGTTGGCCCATTGTTAAGAATTTTGCTCTTTTGTTTTTAAAAAATTAAATGCAAATACATGTGTTTCATTCCTATTCATTTTATATACTACTCCGTTATAACTATGCTTTTTATTCCATTGCAGTGGTCTGAGCTTAGGTCACACATTTTTAACCGATAGGTTGTTATTGTCCCTCTGCTTGTGGGCTTCATTGAGAACCTGGGAAAGGCACAGAGCTTTTCCTCAGAGAAATACCTAGTCCTACGTTTGGATCGTATCATTCCAGGCCTTTCATAAACCCTTCAAAAAGTGTGGGTTCCAGGGGAAGTACTCTCAGTTTCAGCTCTGCTTGTTTCTTACCAGATTTCACTGCCTGTGGCTTTGGTAATGGCAGCCCAACTTCTTTAGGGGTCTCTTTCAAGATCAATGTGATTCTTTTGTTCCCCTGCTTAAAAACCTTTCAGTGGCTTTTCTGTGCTTACACGCTGAAATCCATAAAGCACAGCCTCGTCCAGGTGCCCCCTCAAGGTTAGCCTCTTGACCACCTCCCCTGCTGGTCCCCCACTTCATTCTGGTTATTCCAACCATGCACACACTGTGCCCAGCTTTTCTAAACTGGCCATGCCATTCTGAACTGGCCATGCCGTTCTGCACATCCAGTCCTGGCATCTGCTCCTCCCTGCATGATTAGGTGTTCCCTGCGTGTGCTTGGTGATTACCTGCCCCTTGGGACTCACCCATTTCTCCTTCTGTGAAGTGGCTCTGACATACCAACTGCTTGTCCACACCTGGAATGGCAGCAGTTGGCTCCTTTGTGCCACCATGGGTCCTTGTGCTTGCCTTTATTACAGCTCTTAGCACATCGCAGTTCATTTAATTGTTTGCATATCTGTGGGCTAAAGGCCATTAGAAACTACTTTTTCACGAGTATCTCTTGCCCAGTTCCTAATAGGCTTTGTTTCAGTAAGGTTTTTGTTTGAATTTTGTGTTTGTTGAATGACTATTTCAGTTGTTCTTGTTGAGTACCGCAGGAAATTCATTAGCAGAGAAGACCCAAAACTTTAAGGGATAATATCAGTAGATAATATACAATTGCTCTGCTTTCTTTCCACTTTTAATATATTGGACCAAAATAGTTTAAAGATCCAAGAAAATCTACCAGGAGAGCAACTTAATTCTTTCTTTCTTTTCTTTTCTTTTTCTTTTTGGAATAGTATTATTGTACAGGGAGTGGAAAGAACATCTGATGTTGCTGAAAGTATTAAATTCAGATTCTGGATCTGCCACTTATGATTAGGTGACCTTAGTGGAAACACATTGCTCTGCTTAAAACTTAACCTCTTCATCTCCAAATTGGGGATTATAAAAATACATTATTATCTCATGATAGAGTTGTCAGGATGGAATTAGTGCCTGCATGCATAGATTGTTTTGGGTAATGTATCATAGATGTGTTATCAGCTTTCATTATTATTATGCTGCTGGACTTGTAGAACACTTACTTTAATTTGAAATTCAATGTCAAATGAGAGTGCGAGAATAGAAATATAAAAGAAAGCATCTTCACTCCCACTCTCTTTTCCTGTATACATTACAGACATCACTAATAGATTGTTGAGATCTTTGTCCCTGAGACCACACTTTGTCTGAAATGGCCTTCTCAAGCAGTCATTGCCAATTAATCAGTGTTGGCTTTAAAACCTATACGCTACTTTAGTGCTAGAGTCTTGAACTGTTGGAAGAAGCAGTGCGTAAAAAACAGTCTTGTAAATGGTTTGATGTCCATGGGCAAATGCGCATGTCACCATCAGCAACCATATTGTTCTCTTCTTTCATAATAGTGAAGTTTTGCCTGAATACCTGGTTCCTCACAATACAACTAAACTTTTTGGTCTTTTTAAAATTTATTTTTATTTTTATTTTTTATTTTTTTGCAGCTGGATATAGCCACTAAGTATGTTTTGGCCAGTGGGATGTAAACTGTAGTGTTGTGTGGAAATTTCTGCAAACCATTCTTAGGAGGCAATTGGTGTAAGCTGTTTGCTGCTCTTCCTCTTGTTCTTTTCCTGAATTCTGCTGCCTGGAACATGGACCTGCCACGAGAATGATGAAACAGTAAGCTGGAGGAGCTTATGTCCTTGAAAATATTATTGAGCAGGGCTCTGTTCTAGCCCCCTGATTAACCTTCTATTTGTTTAGAACACCGTTATATAGCCATTGCAATCTGCTAGAAGTTTGCTGTTTGCCATAATGCTTTGTTTATTTAACCCTCCTCGTTAGAAATTCTTAGCAGATTAGGAGGAAGCCAAAACAAAACACATTCACTTTAGGGATAGGGAGGCATTAGAAAGACTTTTGTATACTTTGCCAGGTTGGAAAAACTTGTAATGTTGATATCCCGTAAGTGGCAGCAAAGATGGGATGATGTGATAGAGCAACACATTGGGAAACTGGGAAGCCAGATTTTAGTTTAGGCCCAAATAAGTTATTTGAAATTGTTCTAACTACATAGAACCTCAATTTTCTATTAAAAATGATGTATATGTCTGACAAGAGGTGGTAAGAGGTTTAGGTCAACAGGGGAAGGTGGAAGATGGTGAGGACATGAGCGAGAACAGGTCAGGAGGCTTCCAGATCCGAGATACCCAGCTGTCAATTTGAGGACTGGCCTGTTCGCTTGCAGATTCCCAGTCAGGGGATTGACAAATAAGGAACAGTCAAGAAGTGATACATTTGTATTGTGACACCCCCATGTTTGTGCACATTGCCAATGCACCTCATAAATCTAGGGTGAATAGTTGCCTACATTTTGGTATGCACTGCTTGATCTGAATTTCTATCACAAAGTCCCACTTCTACTCTTGTATTTCTATATATTGTGCTTATGTTTGAATATCTGTATTTATACTGACTACAGTAAAAAAGTATATAATAAAGTCATTCACCATCAAGAACAGCTTTTCATCTGCTTTGTCAGAACATCATTTAAATAGCTACGTTCTGTTAATGCACAGTAGTTAAATAAACTCCAAGATTCTTATTCTGCAATAACCCATTAAATCATCTTAAATACTATGTCATAATGACAACTTAATGCAGCCAGATGTGATATTTGGGGATTAAAAAAATACTTTTCTAAAGACATAGCTTCCTGATTTTACGTTCTCAAGCCCATTTGCACAGCTGTTAAATCTCTTGGCTCTACTTTCCATGGGTGTATATCACTTATGTTCTGCTTCATGCATGACATTACTGAAGTGCAAAGGAGTGTTCCCCAGGACATTGTGATACGTACTTGTGTGAGATCTGCATCAGCGTAATTTTGTTCTCAAGGCATGATTTTCTCACTCTTGAAAGGTGCAAATAGGGATCATGTGTCGACATGAGAGTGCTAATAACAGGTCTTGCAAGGTGTCCTGTGGTCTGAGAGTCATGGTAAGTCAATGGCGCCCAAAAGAACAGTCATACCCAGGCTTGATAGAAGGTTGGTGGCTTGCATCATGTACCACTGAAATGTGCTTATCCACATCTGGATTAAGAATTACTTCCTGGTAGTGTATTGACACCATCAAAATAGTAATCTAATACCTCTAGTTTCTGCCCTGCATTGCAATTAATTATTCACAAGAGGTGTAAGCTTTATAATACTTAAAGTTTCTATGTCATATGGAATTGGAAGTGAACTTTTGAACTTCTGATTTTATCAGTTGGTATAAAAGTTGGCAAAATTAAAAGTTTGTGTATGTGATGAACCATCAAAGAGGAAGAACCCATTTGACAACCATGTTATGCACTGTGCGCAGAGAAGGATAATGCCAGCATCAAGCAGGAATCCTAGAAATTAGGTCATAACAGGCAGTGCAAGTGGGCCCTAATGAACCCAGATTCATATCTGTGGTGAAATTATATGCTGGATAATGTCCTCAGAAAAGCTGCCATGTTTCAATCTGGAAAGAAGCCCATTGCTGATACAACAAATCAATTGATAAGAAGTGTCTTTATTGCACTCAATAAAAGAACAGCACAACCCCAAATAAACATACACGGCTCATAAAACAAATTGCTCACCTAAAATGAATTACACGCTTAAGGTTTTTTTTGAGTAAATTATGCCACAGAATATTCAGTGATGTATCCATCCACTAAAGAGTAAGATTATAAACCGCACTAAAAGTAAATGTTTCCATGTTTCTTTTTAGTTTCGTTTTTTTTTCAAGCTACAGGATTACCAAGAGCAAAATGTAAAAGAAAAAAAAAGTGGTAGAAATGGCCTGTTTTGTGAAATATAGGAAAAAATATACCATCTGTGATTTAGCACAGTTCTCAATATTCCATCTGTGATCTGAACACAGTTCTTAGCAAAGGCTGAATCCCATTGTAGTTCAATATGATTTTTAAAAAAGTTTTTCTAAGAAAACTACTTTTGTAACATACTATTCTTGGCATGGAATATCTTTTGAATGAAATAGTAAATATGGCTTTTACAGCTGTTCTAATGATTTGTTGTTGTTGTTATTGCATGCAAGGGCTTAACATTCTGAACAGCTAATAAACTAGACCCTTGTTCTAGCACCTTCCCAGAAAGCCTCACTGTAAAAAACGTATATTTTGAATCCTGTGAGATGGGCCTTTGTTTCTGCATTCATCTAGTAAACAAATGTTTATTACCAAGCATTCTGTTAGAGGAATTTCCATGTATAAGGGAATCTAAAAGTATTAAATGACATTATGATGTTGCTTCAGTCAATGTAGTTTTGCTCAGTATTAAAAAGAAAACATAATAGCACATAGCACGATGACTCACTGGTCTTTTCTTAAGGCAGTGCTGACCTTTACTCATTTCTCTCTGACGAGCTTATCTGGTGATATGAAGCCACACATAGGAAGTCACTGGCCCACATCAAATAATAAAAGAACAAGGTTTTTCAAGCTCAGCACTATTGCCACTTTAGACCAGATACTTCTTTGCTGTAGGGGGCTGGCTGTACTGTACGTGCACTCTGGGATGTTTAGCAGCATCCCTGGCCTCTACTTACTAGATTCCAGTGGCAACCCTCCCCTGAAATTGTGAAAATCCAAAATGCCTTTAGAAATTGCCAAATGTCCCCCAGGAAGAAGATCACTTTTGGTTGAGAACCACTTGTATAAAAGGAATCATTAGATTTTCGTATTATCAACTGCTGGAAACTATGGTTTTATTTTTTTTCTTTTTGCAGGGTAGCAGCCAGTGATTTGTACCTAGTTTCTTGTTGTGAAGATATATGTGATGGAGACTGATACTGAGCACAGAAATGATGGGAGTGGGAAATGGTTTAGGAGAAAGTAAGGCTGAGAAAACTGTTCTGTAATGCATCAAGATCAGGCATGAGACCACCTCACTAAGCACAGTCCACTAATTGCAGATGTCTTTGGCCATCATTCATTTCTTCTTGCTGTATCCTTCATGTGGGGTTTTCAGCCCTTCTTGGCTGGGAGAAATCTCATTTTGCAAATCTTGGCTCCCATGTCTTCTCCATCTTTTCTGTGAGGGCTTCCCGTGTCCCAGTGGTAACAAAAAAATTCTCTTTTTGGTTCCGTGTCGTGGAACTTTGCTTACCTCAACTTATTGATTTTCATACTGTTTAATGTTTTAGTTAATTAGTTGGATACCTTTCTCTCTTAAGATTTTATAAACTCTTTGGATCTAGACTGTCATCTTTATAGCCCATATCATCTAGTCTAGGGATGCATTTGCCTGTAAGCAACAGAAATCTGCCTTAAGGTAACTTTACCAGGGAGTTTGCTTCCCTTATATCATAGGAAGCTTTGGTTAGGAGGTAGTTGAAGTCATTGGTTCAGCAGCTCAGCAACGCCTAGACTAAATCTCCAAAATTGTCTTGGCATTGCCGTCTTGGTCACAAGGTGGTGGCTGCTCAGCCAACCTTTCTCTGCATTCTAGGCAGATAGGAATAGGGTTCTGAAGAGACAAGCAGCATTCCTTTATATCTCATAGGTCAGACCGAGTCACATGGCAATTCCTACCTGTAGCAGAGGTAGGGGTGTTGATTTTTATTTTTGCAGACACTGTAGTAGTAAATGGAAAAGGAATGGAGATTGGATTGGATTTTGAATCTGCCATCCGCCAAAGGCTAACAGCATGCTGAGTGCTTGTGCTTGTGGAAGGACTTGACCATTCGGCTGTGTTCAAGCAGAAACTCTTCATCACAAGGTCTTCTGGTGCAGGAGGAACAAAGACTAACACTTTAGAAAGACACTTGCTTTAGTGTGACATAAAACCATAAATTAAGCTTTAATTTGGCAACTGCTTTTCAAAGAAGAGCTTCATAAATCATCACGCATCCTTATCATCTTTTGCTTTAATTTTTAATGGCACACATAATGAAATCAACAAAACAAATGTGGTAAGAGAAGGCACAGGAATCAGATGAGAATATGGGAAAAAGGAAGGCACTCACGAGTGATCCATGTATACTGTGCAGGAAGGTAGCGGGGAGGGAGGGAGGGAGGACTTTGAAGGCAGAAAGAAATTAAAAACCTCCTGATGTGAGCAGTGGAATCACATGGGATTTTGATAAAAGGGTCACATGTTAAAATGTGATTTTAAGATTAATCTGCTAGAGCAATGCAATATTATTGTTTCTTTTCCAGACCACCTGAAAACTCAGATCAAATGGAGTAATGATTTGAAATTTAGTTGACCCTTTCCTTTTGGTCTTAACACTTTCCCAAATAGTCTTGTATAAAGTTCATAAACTTTTCTTTTTGAATTTGTGCTTGTATTTCTTTTTCTTTCCCAAATATTCACATTGAGATTTTTACCCTGCAACCACGGGGTTAAGCAGAACACATTATTTTATTTTCTTCTTCAGTGAGTGTGTCAATTTGAACAAGACTGGCCAAATTGCTTTCTTTCTTTCTTTTTTCTCCTAAATCAAACTGTCTATTCTGAAGAGGAGCACGTTGCGGTTCTATTAAACAAAATAACACGTTCTGCTCCGATATTTAACAGGGCGAAGCTCAGCCTCACCGTCTCTCTGCTTCACTGACAAGAGAGCTTACTGAGGAACATTTTTCCCCCTTTGAGAGGTCTTGAGAGGGTCTGTCACATTTTTTTTTCTTTTTTTGTTCCCAGCGATTTCTGTTGCTGCACTGGGGCTTGGCTGTGATAAATGACATAAGCTTGTTGTACCTTACATGCAAATTCAGAGAAAGAAAAATGGGAAGTGGAAAAAGGATATTTCACTTTCCTTATCTAAAATAATCAGCTTTACTTAATTGATTTGTGGGCCTTTTCTCATGAAACAGTAAACCTATTAGAAGAGAGACAAGATAATAAATTTGGGAAGATCTTTGCAAAGGTTTGTCTTTGGTTGGTAATGGTGATCGTAAGGACACAACATTGATCACATCAGGCGGGCTCTTGATCCATCTAGTCTAGTAGCCTGTCATTGGCACTTGCACCAAGAGACATGATTGTTCTTCACGGTGTTTCCATTAAAAGTTGTTTATCCCTAAACATCCCACTGGACAATTAATGCTGTAACGCCTATGCATTTGCTAAACTGCAGATTTATGTTTGTACTTTCTACTACCTCCTGAGGAAAATGACACATTTTTTATTGTTTGTGGGGTTTTGTCTGGCTTTACTATACACTTATAGATGTTCTGATTCTCCCTGGTATGCTATGCTTTAAGAAATGGATCATACTTAGGATCATAGAGATCACACACAGTGGCTTATGTCTGTAATCCCAGCACTTTGGAGACTGAGGCTGGCAGATCACCTGAGGTCAGGAGTTTGAGACCAGCCTGGCCAATATCGTGAAACCCTGCCTTTACCAAAAGTACAAAAATTAACTGGGCATGGTGGTGGGCGCCTGTAATCCCAGCTACTCGGGAGTCTGAGGCAGGAGAATCTCTTGAACCTGGGAGGCGGAGGTTGCGGTGAGCAGAGATTGTACCATTTCACTCTAGCCTGGGTGACAGAGTGAGACTCTGTCTCAAAAAATAAGAGATCACTGAATATTCTTGGGTTTGGAAAGCAAGCTAATATTCCTCTTATCCATACTCTTATTAGTTTGAAAATTATAAAAGCAATATGTCATAAAAGTATATAAAATAGAAAAAATCAGAGAAATAGATGTGCAGAAGTATGTGTGTTGCAATACTGATGGCAAGAGGTAAAATTTGGGAACAAACTAAACACCCATCAATAGTGAAACAGTTACATAAACTGTTGCCACAAACACATCACAGAAATCTATGCAGCTATTAAATAGGTAGATATTTGTATATTGGCATAGAAATTCCTTTTTCCAAGACATATTTTTCATTGAAAAAAGCAAGTTGCAGCACAATACATGAAGTATGACAGCATTTATATTGCTAAAAACAACACAATTACACATTTCTATAACTATGTATGTGTCTATGTTAATGCAGAGAGAAGATGCCCACCCTGGAGGGGCTAGGCATGGAAAAGGCCAGGAAGTATTTTTGCCTTACATTTAAATATTTTACAAAATATGTCATCTGAAGCTAGTGTATTTAAAAATAAATGTGCTGGGCGTGGTGGTGGGTGCCTGTAGTCCCAGCTACTCAGGAGGCTGAGGCAGGAGGATGGCATGAACCCAGCAGGCAGAGCTTGCAGTGAGCCGAGATTGTGCCAATGCACTCCAGCCTGGGCGACAGAGCCAGATTTCGTCTCAAAAATAAATAAATAAATAAATAAATAAATAAATAAATAAATAAATAAAATACTTGTTTAAAATGAAGGGGGAAATAATACTCAAAATAAAAAAATTAGCCAGGCGTGGTGGCGGGCACCTGTAATCCCAGCTACTCGGGAGGCTGAGGCAGGAGAATCACTTGAACCCGGGAGGCAGATGATGCAGTGAGCCGAGATCGTGCCATTGCACTCCAGCCTGGGCAACAGAGCAAAAACTCTGTCTAAATACATACATACATATCACACAAGGAGGTCACAGCCTACCTGCTATGCTAAACCTTGCATTTTCCTTTTGCAAAAAGTTACCTTAATATCAGCTCATTCTAAGGACCTTTATCCTTTTAATAAATAACAACGGTTTCTATTGCAGGGAAGCAACTCTGTTCATGAATGCTACTGCTATTTACTATTTTTTTTTGATTTTTTTTCACTTTTCTTGTTTTATTTATGTTTTCTCCCTCTTCTGGGGTCAATTTTGTACCTTGTATTTTCCTTGAAAATGCTCTACTTTTTTTCTGTTTTGTATTTCTTTCATTCCTGTCCTCACCTTTATTATCTTCTTCCACGTGCTATGTGAGTTTATTTTATTTTTGTTTTACTTAACATTTTGAATTGGATGTTTAAGTCATTAACTCTTTCTTATTTAATTATGTAGGTTTTAATGCCATGAGTCTAAAAAACACATTTTTTCTTGCTGTTCTGAGTTAAAAAACAAAACAAGAATTACTTAAGAGACAGTTTAGAATTTTCTAGATGGTTGACTTTTTCCTTTCTAATTTATACGTCTTTCCTGATTTGCACTTCTTGTTTGATGATTAAGTCTTTTAAAAAATATTATCAAGGCTTATTATAACATTTACCCTTTCCTGCTCATATTTCCCATAGTAATTTAGCTTTTAATTGTATATTTAAATATGTTTCATGTTCATATCTAGCACATTGTGTCTTGCATTGAAAATGCAACATTATTGTTTCATTCCTTATCATTTTTGATGAAAAAAGCATGATATTCTGCATATATCATAATTTCCTTGGCCATTTCTTTAGTGTTAGATATTCAGGTTGCTTCCAGTTTTCCTCTCCTACTTATTACACTGAAATCACTTTCTTAAGGATGTGTTCCTCCACCCCATATTTTGCACTACTTCTACAATGAGAGAATTCTCTAAATGGGATTGTGTTGGTCACATTGAAGCCCTAGGCAATCTATACTTCTCAGCCTTGAGCAGCCCCGATTCCTGCAGGAACCGTGTTAGGCTGCCCTCCTATGGCAGTCACTTTAACTGCACCTGCATGGTTACTTCTACCCTGTTAATGTTGGTCCTCGGAACTGTACTGGGCGATTCAATGAGAGACTGCTCTCTTTGAAGTGAGGTGGGTTTCTCTTTATTCATAGGACGTTCTTTCTTGATGCCCCGCATTTTCATATACTAAATCTCAGAACCCTTCCCCAAATCATCTGTGAGAGTTGAGACTGACGACATTGCTGTAAAAGAACCATAGAATTTGTACTCTAAGAATAGTTGGGATCATTTTTCTGTAAGCTAGTTGTCGTGCACTTATCTATATAAAAAACTACCTACCACTTTTTACCTTCACACGAAACCTTGAAATATTTCTCTGCAAGTTAATACCCGTCACATTTTAATCTTATATATAATGTTACTTTGTAAATGAAAACGTTTTTTCTTACATATTTCCAGTAGTAATGAATGGCTGGGCTGGGGCTGACCCATGCACATGTCCACAAGGGAGGCTAGAGAACCAATCTCTTGCTACAAAACAAGACTTTTCTGCAGTGGTGTCGGGTGCAGTGTGGTAGGCTGAGCTAATTCTCTCGTTTTGAAATTGGTTTAAGCCAGCACACACTGAGACCCTCTCTTGACTGTATTCCCTTACTTTCCATGTCCTACCAATTTTGTTTGTCAAGTATCACTCAAATCCATCCATCCCTCCAACCACTGCCAGCGCTCTGCCAGTTCTAGGTGCATTGGTATCTTACCTGGATTTCTGCATGAGCCTCCACCTATCTCCTTCTTTCAGACTTACCTTTCTAGTCCCTTCTCTGCTTAGAAGTGAGAAGTATTTTTTAAAATTATTTTTTAGTAAATGGAAGAGTCTTGTTCTGTTTCCAAGGCTGGAGTGTAGCTCACTGCAGCCTTGAACTCCTGGGCTCAAGTGCTCCCCTTGACTCAGCCTCTCAAGTAGCTGAGACTATAGGGGTCTCACTGTGCTGCCCAGGCTGGTTTTGAATGCCTGGTCTTAAGCCATCCTCCCAACTCAGCTTCACAAAGTGCTAGGATTACAAGAGTAAGCCACCATGTCTGGCCCTGGGATTTTTTTTTCTATGACTTTTTTTTTTTTTTGCATAAAAGCCTTTGGTAGTCTCTGTAACTCTTGTAATCAAATTCATATTTATTAACATAAGCAGGCTGTGCTTCCTCTGCTGCTTCTGGGCCCTTGTGCATGCTGTTCTCTTGGAACACACTTCTCTCTCTTCTCTATGGGGCTAAATTTGACCAATCCTTAATGCCAATCCTAGGTTTGACTTCTCTGGGGAAATTTTACTGCATCTTCCTGGTTTCCTGGATTTATGTCTCCTGTAATCCAGTATCCCAAATTTCTCATATTGTGTTAGTTCCAACCAATAAGATTGTAAGCTCTGTAAAGATGAGGGTATCTTGGTTGTGTCTGCTGTATCAGTTAGACATTGTGTTTGACTACTAAGAGCAGAGACTAAACAGAATGTGATGAATGGATGTTTTTCTCACATATCACAGTCTAGAGGAAAGCATGTCAGAGCTGGTGTGAGGACTCCAAAGGTTCACTGGAAAACCAGGCTTCCTCTATGTTGCTGCTCTGCGTTCTTATTGCTTGGCTTTCATCCTTAAGGTTGCCTCATGGTCCAAGACAGCTACCAGAGCTCAAGCCATTACATCCATGATCCGGACAGAAAAATGAAGAAGAGAAGGACAAAAAGAATTTGCACAGCCATTTTTCTGCCCTTTAAAGAGATTTCTCATAACCCTGTCCAATAATGTCAGCTTATATCTCATTAGTCAGAACCTAGTTTTGTGGATGTACCTAGCTGAAAGCTAGGCCAGGAAATAGTCCTGGAAACAATACCACCCCAACTAAAACAGGCTCTATTATTGGGAAGGAAGATAGGAAAGAAGATAGGTTGGTGACTGGCCTGACGTCTGGGTGCTTCCCTCTCTTTCTAGAGCCCCCCAGTTATTAGTGTGCACCTGTGGAAGTCCTGCCTCAGTTCCTCAGCTATCAGTAGAATATCACAGGGGCATTAAACAAATGCAAGAGTGCATTTTTCTGTTTAATCTTTACAGCAATCCTTGGAGATAGGGACCTTTGTTATCCTCACTGTATAGGCAAGGAAACAGGCTATGACCTTAGTAAGTCATTGTGATGATATATATATATGTATTTTACAACTTGCAATATAAATGTGTGTGTGCAAATTCTGGCACCATTCTTTTTTTTTTTTTTTTTTTTTTTTAAGACATGGTCTCACTTTGTCACCCGGGCTGGAGTGCAGTGGCACAATCATGGCTCACTGCAGCCTTGACCTCTTTGGGCTCAGGTAATCCTCCCACCTCAGCTTCCCAAGTAGCTGGGACTACAAGTACACACCACCATGCCCAGCTCATTTTTGTAGTTTTTTGGAGAGATGGGGTTTGCCACATTGCCTAGGCTGGTCTCAAACTCCTGGGCTCAAGCGATCCACCTGCCTTGGCCTCCAAAAGTGCTGGAATTACAGGTGTGAGCTACTGTGCCCCACCTCTGACGCCATTTGTAATGGTGATGAGAATTGATGTAAGTGCTGATGCCCTGAAGCACCTGGCCACAACACTTAACTCAAACTAAGAGAATCAAAGAGGGGAGGAAAGACCAAACAGGAATGGGCTAAGTGAAGAGGGTAGGATGGGGAAGGAGGTCTAGCTTCCTGTCATTATTTTCCACTTCTTGGCTAGCATGTAAATTCTTTGTGGGAGGTCCACATCCTTTCTGTGTTCTTCATAACTGAGTGTGAAAATAGGCGCATCGATCATAATGGCAATTTGGTTTTCTAGAAGATAAATTTAGGGCCACTTTCAACCTCATTGGTGAATTGTGCATATTACAAGTAGATGGTCCCTCTGGATGTATGTGACAGGCAAAAGGAAATGCTCTCCCTCTAGGTGAAGGAAAAGGTACCCACCCTAGACTCTAGGGTCTTTGGCTTTGGAGTTGGCCCTCATGTGTCCCTTCAGCCAGGCATCTTGTTCAGTGTACCCCTTGCACACCATTGCCGATCAGAAGTCATTGATCATGTCCTCCAGATTCCTGGCTCCTGGTCCCGGAATATGGCAACTCCATCTCTCCAGTGCTTGGTTCCCTGACACTAGGAAGGACAAGTAACAAGTGTGTGTCCCATTGGGAAGGCAGTGAAATTGACCAGCACAGGATCTTTTCCAAGAGTGGGTTCTGATGGGGGCAAGAGGAAGCAATCCCTCGAGGCTCCAAGGATCTGGGAATCTCTACTTGCTGTGTTTATCCTCAGAATCACTCTTCAAGACCCCAAGTGCTTGAACAGGGTTGAAAAGGAGTGATTCTGAGGATTAGCACAGCAAGTAGATTACCAGAGACAGACTTCTACTCCCTCCCACAGAAGCCTGGTATGGCTTTCCTTAAACATGCCCCTCCTTGCATCTGTACCTTGAAAATAACTTCAGGGAAAATAACCTTATTTATTCCTCATTTTTATGTGACTAATGAATTACAAATAATTCTGGTACTCCTTCCTAACAGCAATTAGGATAAACAATAAGAATCATTTCTGCTGCTTGATAATTAAGGTTCTAATGAGTAAAACTGAAGTCTTATGATGAGGATTTGGACAATTCATTAGTTGGAAGCATAAGCCTTTAAAAAAGCTAATGAAGTCTTTAGCTACATTTTCCAAACAAAACAAAACAAAAAAAATGGACAGGAGAGACAGACGCCAGAAATAGGTCATATTCTTCACATTAGAGAAAAAAACCTTGCTAAGAGAAATCTTTCAAAAGGATATAAGAACAGAAAGTTAGAATGGTTTGAAATCTACCGTACCATCGTGGAACAGTAGAAGCTCAACTAGTTTTGCCAATCTAAACATACAGCTCCATGAATTTTTACATCTGCACACACATGTGCAGCCATGATGCAAATTAAGAATGAACACATTTCCATTACTCCAGAAAGTTCCGCGTGTCCCTTTCCAGGCAATCAGAACCCCAGAGGCAACCACTGAGCTGTTTTCTGTCACTCTTCATTTGCCTGTCCCAGAACTTCACCTAAATGGAGCCCGAATAACACAGTGCATAGAGTAGTCTTTTGTATCAGCAGCTTTCATTTAACCAAAAGCCATGCTGTTGCTCTTTTCAGCAGCTCATTCCCTTGATTTTATTTATTTATTTATTTATTCTAGGCAGAGTCTTGCTCTGTCGCCCAGGCTGGAGTGCAGTGGCACAATCTTGGCTCACTGCAACCTCCGTCTTCTATGTTCAAGCCATTCTCCTGCCTCAGCCTCCCAAGTAGCTGAGATTACAGGTGCAAACCACCGCGCCGGGGCCAGCAACTCATTCCTTTTAATTGCTGAAAGCAATTCCATAGTGTGAATATACCACAGTCTGTCCATCCGTTTTCCTATTTATAAACATGTGGATTGTTTCCAGTTTGGGGCGATTAGGAATAAAGCTGCTTTGAGCATTCTTGTGCACGTGTTGTGGCGGTCAGCACTCCTTCGTAACAGTGGAATTTCCATGTCACTGGGTGGAGTGTGTTGAATTTCATTAGAAACTGTCTTACGGGATTTTTTGTTTGTTTTGTTTTGTTTTTAGCTAGCCCTCCTCCTCCTCCTCTCTTTCTACATGATCACTTTGTAAATGCTCATTGTTGAACTCAGACCTTACCCGTGGGCGCGAGCCGCAAGGTTTAGAATAATTTTGTTCCTTCGGTTTCCTCCTTACCAGTCCTTCAAACCTCTTTTAACTAAGGAAAAACTAATAGAGGCGTCAAATAGTCTTGTCATCAAAACGTGCCTATACATCTCTGCGGGGGTGTGAGTGTGAAAAAATAAAAGGTGGTGTGTTACTCAGCAAACGCGAATAGGAAGGGCTGAGCAGAGCCTGCTGCCTGGGATGAGGTCCGGTGGAAACCTCCCACTGCCGGGCTCTGGGAGCTGAGGCGCCGCCTCGGGCTTTCTGGCTGTGCTGCGCCACCTCGCGTTGGCAGGGCTGGGTGTCGGGCTTGCTCAGTGCCTCATTTCCTGGGAGTTTAGGAAATCACCGGGTCTGGGTGACGTCTGTTGCCAGAAACCAGAGAGCTCTTCTCAGCATCCTTGGTCTTAATTGTCCACAGTTCCTGACCTCTCTGGAAAGGGTCCCTGAGTGATCATCTCGTATCTTGGCCCCTGAGTCCTCGCTGAACCGACAGGTCACCTTTATTCAGTTTCTTCTTCCTGCAGTCCCAAGACCATCACGACCATGGACAGCAGCCTGGGACCAGCTGAACTGCCGCGCCTAACTGCAGCGCTTTCCTCCTCCCCTCAGTCCTTCCACTGTCTCTCTGCTGGCCCTGCCTGGACACTTCTGCCAGGATGGAGTCACATTTTAAAAGTTCTTCCAGGAAGCCAGAAAGGAAATTGACAGTGAGAATCCACTGTCTTCCACTATCTTCTCTCAGATAGGGTATGTGTGCCAGGTTGTGGCGCATTACGTGTTTAATCTTCCAACAGGCTTGTGAGGCAGGTATCATGATCCCATTTTTAAATGGGGGAAAATGAGGTTCAGATAGGTTAAGGATTTTGCCCAAGGTCACACAGCAGTTCTAAAAAGAACAAGATCTCAAACTTATTACTGGCTGATTCCTCAGTACAATGGTGTTTTTCAGGTGTCCAATGTGCCCCCCTGCATCCTTCCCCCACTCCGCCACCATTTCATTTCCTCCTCCCACCTTTACATCGTGTCCTGCTCTCCTGTAGATGCTCCTGCTTTAGATGTCACATGGTGCATTGCTGGGAAGGAACCCCAGCTGACCCTTTCAGACTACTGCCTCAGCCCCCAACCACTCTCCTTCATCTCCTTGATAGGCCCCAACCAATTGCAGGCACCGATTTCCATCATTCTCCACCTGTGACCTGTAGCTTATTGCTTATGAGAAAAAAAGAACCCTCCTGAGATTTGCAATGCTTTAGTCCTTTAATGCCATTTTCCCCCGTAGTGATGCTTTTAATGAAGCAAGTAGAAAAACAATAATGTAGAGCAGGAAGGGTCTTTGAAGTCCACTTAGTTCTGGCAGTGCAGGATAATAAGCGGGGAGCCAGAGTGTTGAAGAGTTTTGTCCAGCATGACTTACCGGTGTGGACATCAGAGCCAGGATTGGTTAGAGGGAGGGCAAAAAGATATGCACTTACAGAAATGAAATTGGAGGGAAACAGTCACCTGTCCAGGGGGCCTTGAGAGTCCACAAGCATGTCCCTCTCCAGTCAGTGTAGAGGTGCTCTATTACGGGTTGAATTGTGTTCCTTCAAATTCCATGTGTGGAATTCCTAACCCCTAGTACCTCAAAATGTGACCCTATTTGGAGGTAGGGTCTTTACAAAGGTAATTAAATTAAAATGAGGCCATTAGTGTGTGCCTTAATCCAATCTGACTAGCATCCTAATAAAGGGAAATGTGGATAAAAACATGCACACAGGGAGAACACCACATGGAGATGAAGGCAGACATTTGCCAGCCAGGGAACAGCAAAGATGGCCAGTGACCCACCAGGAGAGAGACCTGGAGCAGATTCTCCCTCATAGCCCTTAAGAAGGAACCATCCCTGCTGACACACGGTGCTTTTAGACTCCTAGGCTCCAAAATTGTGAGGCGCCAAATTCCTGTGTTTAATCCACCTAGCCTGCAGTGCTTTATTACAACACCCTAGGAAATGAGTGCATGCTCTACTGGCTTGCCAAGTTGATGAGGACAGAGTCAGACCCATGTGCTAAGGACATCATGGTGATGACTATCCTCTGTCTGTGAGGGACTGTGTTATGCATTTGCTAAAAGATTGCAATCTCTTTCCTCATAAATCTAGATTGTTTCCACCCAGAAATGATATGAAACCAGTTAGAAATGCCAAACTCTTGTCTCACAAACCATTCTGGTTGAAAAGGAAATAACCTGTTTTTGCAGGGCCAGGACTAAGGTGAGGGGAATGAGGCACCTGGGATGCAACACTTTCTCTTAGATGCTGACTGCATGTTTGCTCTGCTCTGAGACTTCACGTCTCTGGAAACTTTGCAGCCCAGGTGTATCTTTCACCTCACTCTCCTGCACACCCTGCCTATTTGCACCTGGAGCCGAAGAGAAGGAAATAAGCTTGAATGATGTCCAGAAACTGATGTGTGACTGCTGGAACTGCTGTCACAAGCCCCAGGATGATTCTAGAAAAGGAAAGGCTCCTCTGGACAATGCCTTCATTCTCCTGGGGTTTCTCCATTTGCATTGCTGTGCACAGGATCAGTGTTACGATTTTCTATTTTAGTAAGTATCTGATCGACAGATTTGAGAGAATTTCTGGAGAATACATCGGCAACACGTTCTGATTTTATGAGCTCAAACCGGCTTTGGAATGGGGCTAGGAGGGCAGGAAGAGCTGTAGCTCCATCAGGGATGACCAGCTTGGACTGAGCACTAAGAGCAAGTATTTTCCACATGGCAGTATCCAGCCAAAGGATAGAACTTTTATTTTAACTCACAGTGAACTATCTACTTTCACAAGAATCTCAGATGAGACACTTGGCCCTGCACCCTGGAATTATGGTTGCCAGAGACAGTAAATAACATATAGGAGATTCAGTGAAATTTGGATTTTAGATAAATAATGGATATTTTTCAGAATAAGTATGTCCCAGATATTTCATGGGCATAGAAATGCAAAAATTAGTTATGGTTTATCTGAAATAAATTTAACTGTGTAGCCTGTGTTTTATGTGGTAACTCTCCCTGGATCCTGTGTAAGTCAGCAACCTGAATTGATAGCTGGTATTTTATGTGTTCAGGAGAGTGTGATGAGATACAGAGGATTTCTGCTGGTGAAAGTTTACCGCCTTTTCTTGGGACTTACATTTTTCCAGGTTCAAAAAGAGGCTTTAATCTTGGTAGATCAAGTGCCTTTAATTATTTAGGCAGGCATATTCCACCTGGAAGAATTGAAACCAGGCCTTTTAGTCTGTAGCAGAGCTACATTGTGGCTGCATAAAGAAATGGAAATGGGGTCGGGATAGCCGCCTGTTTGATTTGGAATTTAAACAATTCCAAAGTCTCTAAGACAAGCCTTTCATTATTTAGAGCTGTTTCTTTGAGGTTTCCTCCCAAAGTTAGTGTTTAGGGACTTACTGTCTTTGAATGTAAATTGATTTTTCTTTAAAAATAGTTTGTTCTTAAGAACATCTTAAGTAATGAGGCTAAGAATTTCCTCCTGATTGAGGTGATTTGAACTTGTGTCCACAGTGAACCTGCAGGCAAGGGGAAGGTAGGGTTCTTCTCTCAGGAGTGCTCCTCACTGATCCTTCACCCACACATGCATCCCTCCATCCATCTGCCAAACACCCGGGTCAGGCATATATTGAGAAGAGAGCGAGCAAAGATAGTTGTATTCTTCAAGGAACTCATAGTCTCCTAGAGAAAACAAGCATGTAACGAGACAATTATCTTAAATTTTGACTTTGCCCTGATAGAATGGGGCACAGGGGATTATGAAAATACACAGACACAGATGTAGGATTTAACTTAGGTGCAGGGTAGAGAGGGTGGGAGGCACAAAACCTCCCTCCCTCTCCTGTATTTAAAATAAATCCTACACCTGGAGATACTACTTAGCCAGGTGATATATTTAGAAGGGTGAGGCAAGACTCACTGGTCGTTATTTGATCTGTTGGGAAAAGGTAGAGGGAGGAATTTAAGTTGAGTCCTAGATTTCTTGTGTGGCACATGACTCGCTGTACCCAGGTGGCTATTTAGGTCTGGATCTTCCAAGTAGCCACTTTTAGAAGAATTGAAGGACTAGGTCATGATGGATGTTGGGAACACTTCAATATGTTTATTCTCTGTGAACATCTCTTGGGAGATTTGACATTGATCAATGAAAAATAGTCACCTCTAGTTTCCGGGAACCAAGAAACAAAAGAGCAGGGGTGGGGGCTGAGTTATTAAGTAACTCACAGGTCCAGTATGGCCCTTGAAAGCTTTCCTTTTCTTTTGTTGGAATCCATGGTATCTTTCCCAAGCAAAGCGTATCCATGAGCTGACAGGCTAAATACAGGGAGTATAGGAAAAAGAGGGCCGGCCATATGATCCTGCTTGGTGTGGCAGTGGCTGCTTCCAGAGAGTTGCCCAGCCAATGGAATGAATCAGTAAAACTTGGCAGATTCGCCTTGTGAATTGGACTGCATCATTGGACGGCATGCTGTAACAAAATGGGTAATACCCAGCTCCATAGATTGTATTTTTGGGCAAAATGTACTAGATGAGCTACAGATTGTATTTTCCATGCCTCTGTGACTAATGTTTGCAATTACTGATTGTTGGGGACAGCTCCCACTGGGACAGACATCGTCAGTATTTTTTAATACAAAATTAGTCATGTAGATTCCCTGAGACTTAATGTTTTATTAAATCAGTCTCTCAATTTCTCTCTCTCTGTCTTTTCAGAGGAGAGCTGTGTGCTGTGTGCCCCTGCAAATTTTTTGTTCCTGTACATTTAAAGCAAAGTGGGACGGTTTCTGCTCAGAATTCAAACAAATCCCTTTTCTGGTCAAAATGACAAAAGAACCTAAAAGTCAACTCTTTGATCAGCATGATCAACTATTGGATGATACTTTTGTTCTACACCAGTGCAGCTTGCAGAATGTTTATTTGGCAATAGAAAAAAGGTCACTGTTTTAAGGCAGTTCAGAAACCAAATGTTCCCGTAATATGGCAGCTTTCTCGCAAAGCACCCCTTGGCTTTGCTGCTTTGGAATCTGTGCTTTTGAAAGCTCAAGCTCTTTTAGATGTGTCAGTGTGTGTGTGTTGGGGGGGTGAGGGGAGTCAGTGGTTAGAGGTCTGTTCATTACAAAAGCTGAGGTCTCCACAATAAGGAAAGTATTTATATCACAAGGTGAGTTATTTAAAGAAGAGGGTGGTGGGTGGAGAATCTCTGAGCTAGGTGTGACATATGTAGGAACAGAACATTGTGTGCAGAGAAACTTGAATCAGGTTTTGTTTTTTACTACCCAGTCCTTTCTCTTAAGCAGCCTTTCTACATCCCGGCCTGAAACAGAAAACCTCTTTAATGAGCTTCTGCGGAATGTCTCTTTACCGCCACCTGTTGTTCAGGAAAATATTAGGGCTCGGACCTGGCCCTGGGAGATGGTCGGCCTGCCTGAGGTGCGTCTCTAGTCTGCACGCCATCCTACGTGGAATTCAGTGAGGCACAAGTTACAGAAGTGATGCCAGCCAAGCCTGTCACAGCTAGCAGAGAGAGCTGGAAAGCGACATATTTTATTGACACAGAACAAGCTGCACACTGAGTTACTAATCATTATTGATTTAGAATGTTACAAAGCCATGCTTCCCATTTCAATAGAAGCAATAAGAAGTATTTTAGAGGTGGAAATTGCCTCTTCAAACAATATTAAGGAAAGATAAGTCGAGGTAAACAATTCCAAGGTTCGGGTTGTGTTAAACACCATCGCGGCCTTTGATATGCTAATTACAAATATGTGGGAAAAGTTGAAACTAATCACAGCCATGGGTCAAAGCCCTAGTCATCTAAAGTTAACCCAGGTGGCCTACCGTATACATTATATTTATTTTTGCTTCTCTTGGGTATAGTAAATGTGACTGACTTCATTCATTAAAGCTTCAGATTTGGCTTATTTAGTTAACATCTGTTAGGACTGGGGGGTCTTACTCTTAATTGGTCCCATCTGGACTGGAGGTGGAACATACAGAGGATGATCTTAATGGACTGAAGAGTCCGCACTTTTATATCTTGCAGAAATACTTGATTTTATTTGTTAAGCTAGTACTATAAAATATATAATATATATACCCATTAACCATCCCCACTTTATCCTCTCTGTCCACTACCCTTCCCAGCCTCCAGTAGCCATCATTCTACTCTCTATCTCCAAAGTCATTTTTTAAACTTTCACATATGAGTGAGAACGTGTCATAGTTGTTCTACTGTGTCTGACTTATTTTCTGTAACATAATGTTCTGGTGTTCCACCCACATCATTGCAAATTACACAGAATTTCATTTTTTAAAATGGATGAATATTATCCCATTGTGTATCTGTGCCACATTTCTTTACCCATTTATCCACTGAGGGATATTTAGGTTGATTCCGTACCTAGGCTATTGTGAATAGTGCTGCAGTAAACATAGAAGTGCAGATATCTCTTTGGTATACTGATTTGAAATTTCTTTTAGATATATACTCAGCAATGAGATTGCTGGATC
>NW_012112253.1:3872999-3908206 GCF_000951035.1 Colobus angolensis palliatus
CAAAGCCACAATGCCACGGGGCATATTAGTGTTCCTGTGCTTTAGATCTCTCTTTATGTAATTTGAGAGCTCATTAATAAGTACCATGTTGTGTGATTGAAAAATAGAAAAGGAGACCCGGCATCAAAAATAAAATCTTAGAAGAACTGAGTTAGATACACAATGCATTTTTTTTCTTTCTTTCTATCAATTGCAGTCAAGATGAGGGGAGATCCAGATATTCCACTGTTCAGCCTCCACCACAACCTCCTCAGGGAGCAGAAATCTCGGTAGATTCTTTGGATTAATTTTCAGATATACCTTCATTGCAGAAGGGCTTCTTTAACATTCCGATTTTACTCCATTTAATTCTTGCCATCCTATCCTCACTGGGAAGGTTACCTCTGTGTGTGTGTGTGTGTGTGTGTGTGTGTGAGAGTGCGTCTCTGTGTGTGTGTCTCTGTGTGTGTGAGTGTGTCTCTGTGTGTCTGTGTGTGTGTCTCTGTGTGCCAGTCTGTGTGTGTGTGACTGTGTGTGTGTGTGTGTGTGTGTGTGTGTTGGGGGAAAGGGATAAGCCTTTGAGCATTGACTGAGAGTCTTTTCTCAGGGACCTGAGGGTGTCACACCTGAATGGTTCCCTACAGCTGCCTATGTACCTATTACCCTAGAGACTCGGGCTGAAATGTGAAGCTACCTTTCAGAAAACCAAATTCCTGTACATTCAGGATAAGGAGGCCCTTTAATACTGCCATGGGGGGCTGCGAGCTGGACTTGGAGGTGGTGACAAAAGTGACAACCCCACTAGATGTTTCCTTCCTCACATCGCAGTTGGCCTCTTTTTAGATTTTAAAAGGGTGGTAGGGAACTTCCCTCTGTTACAGCTGCATTTTCACAGATGAACTTTGGCCTGGGTATAAAGACAGACTGCCTGTCCCTGTTGGAAGGTTCACAGAACAAAAATGTGTATTTGATAAGAGGCTTAATGTTTCATGGGGCTCCAATATGTTTGGTGATATTTTTCCAACCTACAGTTTTCTTATTATTTGACAGACCTGTGTGTCCTGAGATGTTTCATCTCATATATATATATATCCTCTCATACTCATATCTTCAGTTAGGACCATATATGCTTATGAGTTCAAGTTATCCCATTCTTTAGTGGGAAAATTACTGAATTATTCTGATACTTTTTGGAGCTTCAGATGACCAGATGACGCTACAAGTTTTCAGGACTGGCTTTAGGTGAAAATCTGTGCAGGAGTTGAGATGGTTTCCCACCATTTGACAGGCAGCCTCTCCCCATTAAGGAAAGGCCTCTGATACTTAGGTGCTGGGGAGCTGGGCAAGTGCACGTGCTGGCCTGCGGCCACCTTCAGATCTGCTTCTCACATGCATGGATAGCTTTGAGCAAATGGGGCTCAGTGCCTGGAAGCAGATTCTGCAGAAGCAGAGTGTGGCAATGGGATTATTGCGGTCATGGGGTAGCAAAGGAGGACTGCAGGCCAGTAGACACTAGACATTTGCTGACAGTCCAGCATTTCCAAAGGAAAATTGGACTTCCATTACACAAAGCATTTGCATTTCATGTGCAAAATGCATTTGTATAGACGTACATAATTTTGAGTTGTGAGGATGTGTTCTCAGAACACACAAATGGAAGAAGATAGGGACATTTAAGAACAATTTAAATATGCCTTTTAGCCTAAGGAGATAGGTAGATTATTAATCAATGATTGACTTGCTCTTTAAGATTCTGGCATTTCTAACTCGTGTTCCAAAGTTCGTTCTTTTCCGTTGTGTTTTTTCAGTGTTCGTAGTGGTACTGCCATAGAAGAGCTTGAATTTCAAGAACAATAGTATAGGGAAAAATTTAAGTTTATTGGAGTGTATTTAAACATCATAACTCAATATTCACTAAAATCTTGTGCTGTGCAATTCAGAAGTCACTGGCAAGGATGACAGAAATTTTTGCTGTTTCAGTTAAAGCTTCCATGTATCTTTTCTTAAACACAGTTTACAATTCACTTGGCTTTAGATCACTACAATTGTATGCTTCTTGGTTAAGTAAAAAAGTTTAGGAAAAGATTCATGTTTCCGTTTTTTGGTAAAATGTGATATTTATGAATATTTAAATTGTTTCTATCTCAAATTTGCATAAAATTAGATTTTTGCATAAAATGTAAATGCATAGTACTTTTGAGGGTACAAGTATCTAAGTATTTAGAAGTTGAACTTTTCACTCAGGGCACAATTGTAATGATTGTTGGTTTTTCCCTTTTTCTTTTAAAGACTTTTTTTCATTGTGGTAAAATACACGTAATACAAAATTTATCTTAACCATTTTTCAAGGTACAGCTCAGTGACATTAAGTACATTCACATGGTTGTGCAACCATAACTGCCATCCATCTTCAGATCTTTCATCTAGTAAAACTGAAACTCTGTACCCATTAAACGATACCTCTCAATTCCTCCCTCCTGTCAACCCCTGGCAACTATCATTCTACTTTCTGTCTCTATGAATATACTTCTCTAGGTACCTCATGTAAGTGGAATCATGCAGTATTTAGGTTTTTTTTTGTGTGTGTGACCAGTTTATTTCACTTAGCATAATATCCTCAAGGTTCATGCATGTTGTAGCATGTGCCACAATTCTCTTGTTTTCTAAGGCTGAATGATAGTCCATTATTTATCTATAGAGTGCCTTATTTATGCGTTCATCTCTCTATGGACACTTGAGTTGCATCTACCTTTTGACAATTTTGAATAATGTGCTGTGAACATGGATCCTCAGATATGTTTGAATGCCTCAATTCTTTTGAAAGTATACTCTGATTTGCATTTCCTTCCACCCCTCCTACTTTGAATGTTCTCTCTCTCTACATATATATTTTGTTTTCTTTTCTTTTTTTTTTTTTTTGAGATGGAGTCTTGTAGTATTGCCCCAGATGGAGTGCAATGGCACAATCGCGGCTCACTGCAATCTCCACTTCCTGGGTTCAAGTGACTTTCTTGCTTCAGCCTCGTGAGTAGACGGGATTATGGGCGCATGCCACCATGCCCAGCTAATTTTTGCATTTTTAATAGAGATGGGGTTTCACCATGTTGGCCAGACTGATCTCAAACTCCTGACCACGGGTGATCCACCCGCCTTGGTCTCCCAAAGTGCTGGGATTACAGGTGTGAGCCACAGTTGCTGGCCTGAATGTCCTATATAGTCTATATGCTATTTGTTCATTCTGCTTGAAATATTCTTCCTCCCATTCCCTACTTTCACCACCACCAAAGTCCTATCCATATCTCAAAGACTGACTGAATTTAACGTCTGTTCTTTAAGATGCCTTCCTGGAAATTCTCAGCAGAAATCAGGCTCCCTATGCTGTGTTCCCAGGACACTTTGCCCACATAAGCTGGGCATGGTTTACAGGAGAAATGACTGGGGCACAATAAACAATTGCTGCTATATGGAGGTTGTTGATGACCACTTTCATTAGCAAAGACAGGCCCTGCGACAGGTGCTAGCAGGGCACATGCTGGTTACTACATGACCCCTCTCTTAGAGGCATTTCTGGTTGTCTCCTTGTACAGACAGGACGTACTCATATAGGGGGAGGCACCCAACAGGGTATCATATCTTCCGTGGTAAACATGATGATGTTTGCAGACTATATAGTTCTAATCTGTGATACCAGAAGCCTATTCCCTGTGTATTTTAATTGAACCAGAGTTAATTGAATATGGACTATAACTCTTGCACTATAGGGAACACAAGTTTCTATGGCATCTGGAACTGGTGTGATCATAGAAATGATGAATAGACACTTTACTTCCTATCCTGGTGTTGAAACCACTTTATGGTTCACAATAGACGCTATACATGCTTTTGAATGAATGAATCAGCATTTTGGAAAGCTTTAGTGAGTCATCATATTTTTGCTCATTTTCTGTATAAATGATAGGTTCTGACACCTGATAGTGGAATACAGCCACAACATCATTTAACTAAAGCCTCCAATTGAGGATTTCAGCATTGCTGTCTCATCAGTCCCCTCTTGGAGGAGCTTAGGCAGGGAAGGAAGGATAAGGGTAGAATTAGCCTCTTTTTCTTCACCAAAGGGTGGTCTCTGCTGCTGGTTCTAGGCTTTCTGGCCAGGGTTCTTCATGTCTCTCAACCTTTACATTTTGTAGTTGAAGCCCCTTTACAGATGGCCCCCAACAGGCCCGCTGGCAATAGTCCACCGTCTGCCGGGTGGCCTTAGAAACTCCACCATAGTCATTTTTCCTGGTAGCCAATGAAATGACAGTCCCCAGAACTGCCCCTTTCTTCCACTCCTGATAGTTTTAATGTTCTGTTTATTCAAGGTCAGCCACACAAGCAATAAAATCACTGAGCTCTCAATAGATATGAGTAGACCAATCAATTATTCAACCCAAAAGGGAAATTTGGTTTATTCCTAAGAAACCAGCTTCTACATCCCCTCCACCACCAGACCAATTGCACCTTGATTTGCATAGAATTACTTTTACTAACTCATGTCAAAATGAATGATAAATTCTGATGTTGATGTTGATGATGATGAGACAAAGGCATTCAATTCCATTTTTGGTTTCAATACAGAAGACATGTGTTGACTTCTTACCATGTGCTCAGCAATGGAACAAGAGAGTCCGGGGACTTCCTCTGTGCTTTCTGAGCCAATAAGGATTAACATAAGATCATCAAATGCGGAGATAATAGTAACAACATTAGCAGCAGCTGACAGTTGTGGAATCTTACTATGTGCTGGGCATGGAGCATGTTTGTATGCATTATCTCATTTAACTCTTAAAGAACTCTAGCTAGATAAATGTTATTATTATTTCTGTTTCATAGATGAAGAAATAAAGGCTCAGGGAGATTATTTCCTTACTTATGATTGTGCTGCTCTGGAGCGGTGGGGCCAGGATTTGAATCCACACTGTCAGCTTCTAGAGTCAATGCCATAAGCCACATTACACTGCTGCTGCTGCTACCAGCTAGTCATTTACTGAGTGCTGAATCCTCATTACTATACTGCGAAGGAGGTACCATTACCATCTCCACTTTTGGGACAAGGAAACTGATGCACAGAAAGGTTAGTAACTTGATCAAGGCCACACAGTCCATGGCAAGTCCATGATTTGAATTCCTTAATCTAGCTCTACAGTAACAGCTTGTACACACTGTCCTAGCTCCCTCTGGTAGCAATACAGATAACCAGCATCTGGTCATCCAGGCAAGACATAGTGTTCTCTTTTGAGGAGAGTTGACACAGTGGTTTCATCACAGAAATGCAATCTCTTAGGGTTCTGCTGGATGGTCAAGTGGCCTCCCCAGCCATGGCCTGTCTGCAAAGCAAGTAAAGCTTCGGCCTCTGTGCTTCTCACTCCCCAGGGCCTTTCGACAGCCCTAGGAGAGACTGTCATGCTATCCTGTGTATTTTTGGTAAAATGTGGGATACTAAGAAGATTTTGTAAAATGTGAAAAAGAATGTGTATTCTTTTTCCTAAAGAGACCGTGACCACCTTTGTATAAATCTGTGGTTCTCAACGTATGGGCGCTCTGTGTGGACCAGCAGCTTTGTTGCTGCCCAACAACTTGTTAGAAATTTCCCAGTCCCTCGTCATGCTCACTTGAACTGAAGCTCTGGGAATGACGTCAGCATCTAGGGTTGACCAAGCCCCCAGGGAGCTTTAGAACAAACCTGAGCCTCATTACTCTCCTATGCAAGGCCCCTTCCAAGGCTTTGTAGCTAGTGTTATACTGTAACTTTTTATTGTCTTTCTTACAGAGCACCCCCAAATTGTATAAGCTTCAGGGCCTCCAGCTGGATCTACCTCTGATCACAGTGTTTAAATGTGCTTGTTTCCCTACCACTGAAGCAGAGCTCATTTCTGACTGGACAACTTTGTGTCTCATACACATTTTATGATTTGGTTCAAATGTTTGAACTTGACAGTTAACAACATGAAAATGCGGGTTACCCAGAGAGAGAGACTGGTATACACAGCAGGAATTTAACCTGTGCCAATCAGTCCACCTGTTCTAGGGTCGCTTGCATCACCCCAGGGCTTAAAGGCAGGCTGTGGTATGGCATCCTTTGAAGTTTAAAGAGGCCCAGAAATAGGGCTTTTGAGAGCTTTGTAACATCTTCGTCAAGATACCAGTGAAAACCAGGCAGCGTAAGGGCAGCCACTGTCCCACCCTCACCAGGATTTCCAGGCCTCCCAGGCTGAAGGGCTCTGCCTGCCCCATCTAGGAGAAGGTCCTGCAAGCCTCTGCCCAAGTCACCAGCTATCATGATCTCGTGAAGAGCAGAAGCAGGTGGGCAGAATTGCAAAAGGTTGTTGCTGCATCCTTGGCGGCCCTTTCTCTTTTCTCTCCTGAGGAAACTCAGGCCCAGGAAGAGAAATAAGGGGTTTAGTGACAGAAGAAGTGATGGTGGGGCCAGGTGCGGTGGCTCACTTCTGTAATCCCAGCACTTTGGGAGGCCAAGGTGAGTGGACCATCTGTAGTCAAGAGTTTGAGGCCAGCCTGGACAACATAGTGAAGCTTCATCTCTACTAAAAATACAAAAATTAGCTAGGTGTGATGGTGCATGCCTGTAATGCCAGCTACTTAGGAGGCTGAGGCAGGAGAATTGCTTGAACCTGGGAGGCAGAGGTCGCAGTGAGCCAAGATCGTGTCATTGCACTCCAGCCTGTGTGACAGAGAGAGACTCCGCCTCAAAAAAAAAAAAAAAAAAAAAAGTGAGTGATGGTGGAACCAGTATAACCAAAAACATCTACCAGACCCCATGGGTCTTCCTACCCTATTCTGTTGCCTCTTGGTTAGTTCTCAACACCATCCCTTTTCCATTTTTTTTTCTTTAGCATCTAGAGTTCAGAGCTGTGTGCTAAGAGTTACCTGAAAGAATGCTCAGTGCAATATTTTTGTATTGTAATAAAAATAAGAAACACCGTGAATATCCCAAAAGAGCAGAGTGTTGCATCTATTATAGGAACCCTTAACATGTGAAGTCATTAAAATAATATAGTCATTAAAATCATGACAGGGAAAGTTGCTAAATGATCAGGCAGAGAATGTTCATGGTTGTTGGCTTATTGTTGGTTTAGAGAATGGTTTAGAAATGATTATGCTCAGTTCTATTCTGGTTTTGTAAATTTTGTATATAGAAAGAGCAGTGAATATATGTATATTCCAAAATGTTATCAGGGCTATCTTTTAAACATGGTGAGATATTTGGTGATTGTTTTATTTTGTGTTTTTTTTTTTTTCCTTTCTCCAAAAAATACACTAACTGGTTTTACTTTCTAGTCACAGAAAAGAAATGCCAAACCAGCAAATTGGATGGCAGTGCTATTTTTAGTATTGCACAGACATTTCCTTTAAGTGAGAATTTTCAATGTGTATCAGTTGAGAGACTGAATATATAAACAGACAATGGCCAGATCGTGTATAAAAATAGAACTCTAACCTACAACCTGAAGCAGCCAGTTCAAGAAGCCAAATATAAACCCCTATAGTCATTAGCCCAAGATGGCCAGGGTTTAACCAATAATAGCGCTTTCTTAATATTTGTCCCGCCTTCCAATTTAGGGCCAACTGGAGAAGCCCAACTCCTCACTCCTAACCAATCCTATAGGATACCTGACTTCTAGCAAGCCTGTTTCCAGCTTCCTACACGACCACAGCTTCCAATCAGGGCACATCGAAGCCTCCCCCTTTCCTTCTGCTGTGAGCTTTCTCACCCCTGTACCTGCCCTTGAGTCTCTGCCAAACATGAATGATGGTGGCTGATGCTCTTGTTGTAGCAAGCTCTGAAAAAATAGTGTTTGCATGTTCTTGTTTTGGTGGTCTTTGTTTATTTCCACACAAATTTTAGTCTTCTGGAAAACAATGTGCCTTAAAAAAAATTCACCATGATACATATGAAAAATCTGATTCCTCAGTTTTGAGAAAATTTTAATCTCAAGCCAAGCACTAAGGCCAAATGGTCCCCAATGGGTTGGCAAGATCAGGGTCCAACTCACCGTGAATGAAATAAACACAGAATTTAAAATTTTATTGTGTTACAATTTCCTAGTAAGGAAAAGCAGTACCAAGAGTAGAGAAATCACAGCTTTTATTAGTAGCATCCATGGAATCCTAATGTTCCCAAATTATTTGCTAAGTCTCATTACAGTGTCCCTCTGGTATTAAATTCAGTTAATAGAAAAATTAATAGCCATTTGATTACCTGGCAAATGAGCTAAGTCTATGGTAGATGTCATACCTGCAAAGGGTTTTATCTTGAACAGGGTCAAACAGTATCAGCTGTGCTATGAGCAGTCAGGCTAATACTTTTCACTGTGTAAATGATTGTGCACCAGTTGATTGAATGAATCAAACTTTGTTATTAATAAGGGAAACTAAATATTTGAGGCTTTTTCATCTGGAGAAAGCCAGGACTAACTTCAGAAATTTGGAGAAAGTGAATGCCAAACAAATTGGAAGTGTACTGAAATCAGGCGGGAGGGGCAGAGACAGTGTGAATATGAATGAGGAATTCTGGTTAACCAATAGGTTTTCAGAAGACATCTGTAGTGAAATACCCTGATAGAAATAAAATAAGGGTAATTTGACCCCTGTATTAATGAGTGTTTGTGGGTGGTGGTGAGGTGACATAGAGAAAAGTCACAAATCCAAGCCATTAAAAAGAATTGATGCATCTATGCTAATGCCAAACAATTGGCTTGCTTATCCAAAATCAGACAGTTCAGTTTTAACTTTAACACTGATTCTGATGACTACTTTGTATATGGTAGGCCCATAGTATATGTGTAACAAATGTGTAAATTCAATACAATGAGCTGGAGATCAAGGGGGAATTATACAAAATCAAAAAGTTTTCCCTAAATTCAAGCTGAGTAATACAATGTATGCTGAATGGAGTTTTTCAGTAGGCAGTTTTTTGCTATAGAGGAATACATTATGCTTTTACCATATATTTTAATAAATACTTCCAACTTCAGAATTTGGTGAAAAAAATTGTAGGAGTATGGCATCCAAGAACAGTTGCAATTCATTTTGTTTTTATGCTGAATTTAAATGTATAAAAAAGATTTATCTGAATGTCTTAAAGGCATAAACAATAAACCATTAAATAGTCAGAGATGGAAGAAGCTGGCATTGTCATTAGAGAGCATATTGCAGATGGATGATCGTCACTTTCTCCTTACCTCCAATATCAGAAGGGGTATATCAGAGGGAAGGTCAACTCCATAGGTAGGTAGTGGGGTGTTGTCATAAGTTTACTGACAGGTCCACCTTATCCAATGAAAGGTGATCACCTTACCCACTTTCTTCGGCAGCTATCTACGGTTCTAGCAATTGTAATTTTTGTTTTTTGAGGGTAAGACAATTATGGCAAAGAGTTTCCAACTTTCCAGTTGGCTCTGTTCCACTGGAAGTGGTTGTGGCTGCTTGGAATCCAGCGTTAAGGACTGTAAGATTGTATCTGGGCTTAGAGTGAACAAGTGCAGGTATTGATTGATAGGGCCTGCAACAGAGAAGAGTTGGGGAGAGTCGTCTTGGACCTCTGGTTTTATTCTCAGGAGCTGCCATACAATGCATGCACTTCAGTTCTTACCTTAACAGTTTAGATCTCTTAATGTCTACAGATGAGTAGAGTCTGCACAGGTTAGGTATGCTTGGATAGAGTTTGAAGAAAAGATTCTGTTGCTAGACACTGCTACAGTAAGGAAAATGGGTCTACTTTAAGTTTTGGCAGCAGGGAAAGTGGGATTCCTGGTCAATTGAGTGGGAAGTAGAAAAGCACCTGGAATGATGGTGGAAGAGAGGGGAGTTTATTGAAGGCAAGTGCTTCCCAAAGAAGAGCTTACATGGTCATCACTTTGCCAGCCCTGGATCCATCATCCTTTCTAAAATTGATGCTTAAATGCTCAGGTTTCCCAGCTCCAAGGGGGCAGACCTCTCTGTCATACCCCCTACTCCGAAATGTTTTATTTCCCTGTGTTCTCAATGCAGTCTGAGTAGATCTTTCTTTAGAGCTCTTAAAGAGGAACAAAGACATTTTTGGATAATGAAAACTAGATGCAAGCAAGTGGAAGATGGCATGCTGTAGATATCATTCTGGGAACCGCTGAAGGCAAAACTGTATGTATTGATTTTCAAGTAGAAAATTAGGTGGGGAAGATCATCTTTCAAAGTTGGCTAAAAAATAAACTTGTCCATTCTGAGTCCTAATTAAGATACTCTGTCAGAAAACAAAAATAGGACCGTATATAATATCACTGGGGGCAATGAAAACCTTGGGTTTCTTTTGCATTTGATACGATGTCATGAATCAAAAAAGTTGCCATTTATTATTATTTTTTTAAACTGAGGCTGGAAGATAATACAAGAAGCTTTTCTCATTAGGCTATGTCTAAGTGACCCTCCTGGTCTTACTCCATATCATAGTTAGAGTAAAATTCACAGATCGATGTGGTTTCTGAGACAGGAGGTTACATTTCATGTTGATGGGACTCAGGTTTACTTTATCATAGATGTTTAAGAGGTGTTACGTGTTAAATTCGATGATTGATAAACTATTGTATAATTTATTTAGTTTTCAATCTAGACAATTTAGAATAAAATATATTAAGAAAGTACTAAACTTTGCCCCATTTTCCCTTTTTCCCCCCAAATAAAAGAATACTGGACCAATTAATGGTCCCTGGCTACATATGGAGGCAATATGGGTCTGAGAATGCCTGATGACAGAAAGCAGAGTTGTAATCTATTCCAAATGAACCATCATCTGGATATTTGAAATGCCATGCTGTAAACAGTGTTCCCTTGTCTTATAGGATGTTATGTAGGGTTGAATGCAGATGAAAGCCTAAATTTATATCATGAAGCAAAGCATAAAATGAACGTTAACCTTCTAAGTGCTCCTATTTTTTTCATTGTCAGATTCTGTTAACTGCCTGTCTTCTAATAGCCGTGCAACTTACGTCTTTAATGCTTTGGCCATTTGGTGACCCTCATCATTTCTCTCTCTCTGTCTCTCGAAGAAGGGGGTAAGAAATTTAGAATTCAAAGGGACTTTGGAAATCCTTTAGTCTACCCAACCTTACCTTATAAATAAATAAAGTAAGGTACAGGGAATGTATGTTGTCCTCCGGCTTGGTAGGTAGCAGATAAACCAGGAATTTAGTCTACTGGTTCCTGACACAGGGTAATTTGCATGCTGCTGTAGGACCTTTCAGCAAAGATCTTTCTTGCCCTGTAATAGGCCTATCGCCAGGGGAGGACTGATTTCGTCAGCTTATCCTCATAAACCAGACCAGGGACACAGAATTAACAATTTAATTATGTAGACTTCATTCATTCATTCATTTAGAATAGATTTATTTTCCTTAACCTCTTATTGAAAAGATATACACACTCAGTGTAAAGAATATCAGCAGTATAGAAATACATGTGTAAAGGGAAAAAATTTCTCCTTTTTCCACTGCCTCCCACTTCCCAGAGATATTTGCTCATGAGAACATACTGTATATCCTTTCAGACATTTTTTATGCATAGGAAAAATATGTGTTGTAGTATATAATGGAGTTTATCCATAAGCAGTTGTTAAAAATGGGAAGTATATTGACATATTTTTATGAACTTTTCCTTTTCATCTTTTTCCACTTGATAATATCAGACTTTTCCACATCTTATTTATCTAATTTGCTCTTATTATCAAGTACATGTGTGTATACACTATATATTTATAGATATGTAGCAATCCATAGCTTGCAAAGGGTATAGGTGTTTATTTAACCATTTCTCTGTTGTTGAGCATCTATGTAGCTCCCAATTTTCATTGCTGAAAACAGTAATACAACGAGTATCTCTTTGCATGCTTATGCCAATAGCTCTATAGGACGTATCCCTGGAAGGGAAATTTCTGAGTCCTTCAACTTATATTTATTAATACTTGCGTGCAAAGTCCTAGGAGGGCTATAAACAGGAGATCGTATTTTCAGGTAAAGAAATGTTTCCTGTTCTCTTGAAGCTTGCAGTTTAGAGAGCAAGAAATGTATACAAAGATGGATTTCCAGTAGAAAATCATGAGTGCTCTACAGAAAACACAGAGGAACCACAATGGGTGGATGAAAACACCTTGACTTTCTAACCCAGGTGGTGCAAAGTGATAATTACTTAGAATTGGCGATCTCAGTGGGAATACACTGAGAATTTCCAAATAAAGTGATTTGCCAAGGTCAAGATGAATGAGTTGCGGCATATGGGAATGGACAAAATGATTTGTTTATTGAAAGAGGTACACAAGTGTCTAGAAAACATAATTGGTTTTGAACTTGTAGGAAGTATTTATATTTGTGAAGGAGAGAATTGTTGTGACTTAAGAGATAATATAAACTGGAAGAAATTTTGTTTCATAGATCTTCCCTCAGTGTTTGATGTAAGAAAGTCTTTTACTTTGGTTTGAGGCTAATATGCTTTAGTTTTCAACTTCATATCTATGCAAATTTAGCTATAGGTAGCCTTTGCTTGAATCTAGACCTTTTTGGTAAATTATGTGTTTGTCTTTGGTGTAGTAGAAGTTGAGAGAGAACATGTCTATTGTTTTCTTCTTTCAATTATCACCCCAGCCTGGATTTTTCTAGCAGAGTTTTTTCTCAACCTTCACCAACCTTAGTGAAACATCCTCCTCCTTCAGGATCATACAATAGTATGTAGGTTTTGGGGCTTGAAAATCTATTCAAGCATAAAAGTATTCATTTGGAGATGACAGTTATAGTCATGTGCTCTAATATCTTTTCAGGTGAGAAATTCAGTGGGAAAGATTCTTGTTTCTGTCTATTTCAAGTGAGAAATTTAGTGGGAAAAAATTTATATTCTTCTTGAGTTTGATGATTAACAAAAATTCCTTCAGTAAAACCTCAGAATCCTCTTTTCCTCCACTTAGCTTCCTGGTGTTGAAGTTGCTTCATCTACTATGCAATACAAGCCTAGCCCCGACTTGTAACACTCAGCAAATTGGACGTTCCAATCATTGCACAGTGAAATCCCACAGAATAGCAGGGGAAGGTAGTCAGGAAGAGACTGATGTTAGGACAGAATAAATGGCAATTTTCAGAGGCAAAACTGGGAGAACCGGAAAACATTTTCACCATTTGAAATATTTCTCAACTCTTGGAAATAAGGGGGCAACACCCCAAATCACTGGCAACTAGATCCTACTTGAGAGATAAAACCTAGAGCAAACAGACTTGCATTCCAAGGGATGCAAAACAGCCAGCCCTGTTGGAAGGTTCCCTTAGGTCTGTATGTCATCAGACATTGAAGGAGGCTCCCTAAGAGCCTGAGTGCGACCAGCAGTGACCACAAAAAATAATTTTATCTTTCACAGGTGTCAGAACTTCGAACAAAGGACTGTTCATAAATGATGAAAGCCTCTCCGCCCCCCCTCCCCCCAGTCCATTCCCCTTTTAAAGTCACCTTTAGTGGTTTAAAGCCATGCTGGTAATTTTCAAGTTAAGAAAGCATTTTGATAGGGATAAACACTCCTATAGAGAAACCTTCTGGACATGGTGCAGTTGTCTTACTTACTGATCATCAGAAATATTAAAAAATTGGGCACAATTGGCTTTCAATGGGATTTGACTACTACATCATAGTGAAACATATTCTAGAGATTTTTAAAAATTATAATTGTTTTATTACTTAAAGTAGTAATGAAAACCATTTGAGATGGTCATGGGTTAGGACACAGTGGGCTTAGAATCAAGTAAACCTGAGCTCAGGTCCTACCTCTGCACTTACCAGATTTGAAAGCATGCACAATTTCACCTTTCTGTGACTCAGTTTCTCCAGATGTAAAGTGAGACTGATAATAGAAACTTACATATAAGTTTAATAGGAGTAATTAATGAGAAGATTGACAGCATGTGCCTAGTACAATGCTTAGGTATTATACATATCACAACTCATACCAGTAATGATTCATGTTATGCCTTAAATATCCGTTCTATAAGGATATTACTTAATATTATGTGCCAGAATTAACAGCCTTTAAACCAATACGACTAATTATTGTTGTTTAGTTTTCATAAAATGCACTTTATAACAAAGTGTTTTTAAAATGAAAATTAATAATTTGGGCTAATAAGTAGGCATCAATATACCAATTGAGCACAGATTTTCAAAGTCATTTGATTTTTCCTCCTTCATTCAACATCTCTCTGATGATGCAGAGGACATGACCAAATTCTACTATGTGCTGGATCATCATAAATCTCAAATCTCATTATCATCCATGGAAGACAATTCTGAGAATTTGAAGCCTAGCGTTTTAAAGGGACTGACATGATACTTGGTTTGTGGTAAGCACTTAATGATGTAAATTATTTTTATTATCCTAAATCTGTACTTTTCTGGTATTGACTCTGTGTTGACTTACTCTGGCAGATGTCCCTTGCAAGGGTCCACAAGCCAATTATCTTGTGAATGCTTTGTCTACACAGAGTGTAGTTTGAGGACAGGAACTGTGTCTTCTGTACCTAGCAAGATAATGGTTCCCAGTAAGCATGAAGCATCTAGCACAGTAGTTGGCACACAGTAGTCTCTCAGTTAATCAGAATCTCTTTTTTTTCACCTTGGAGTGGTGTTATTGACTCATTGAACAGCTCTTCAGTTGGGAAATATGGTGATATACATTCTTCATTAATTTTGTGCTGTACCAGGACTTTCCTTCTATATTTCATCACCTCTAGTTAAGAAACTAGGATTCTTGAAAGCCAGGGGACAACCCGAAAGCATCAGGATAGGAAAAACTGGACCTGCCAATGGCCTCATGGTGATTGGGTACAGAAAAGTGCGTGATGCTGGGGTGGTAGGTACTGCTAGGCTGCCAAGGAGGATGCTGGGAGCAGACATTTTATTTATTGCTTGCATCTCAGATTGTGTCCCTCAGTTAGAAGGTTAATTAATTAATTGTTAAGCATTGCACTGTAACAGGAAAGTATAGAGATAGAAAGTATGGCAATGTTGAGGAAAAGTATTCTTCATTTAAGAGAAGGAGATGGATGGGTTTAAGTGATGTGCTTGCTATTACAAATCACAGAGAGAAAAGGGAATGTTGAGAGTTGAAAATGGATAAGTATTCTGGAGTTAGTGAGGGGGGGTACTGGAGAAATTAAGGTATGAAGGAAAGCTAGACAAGACCCATTAGAAGCTGAGTACAGCTAAGCCACAACAACTGGAGTGACCAGCAGAGGGTTAGGAAGTTACACAGTATGGCATCTTCACACTCTCCAGGTCTCCAATCATTCCTGTTGGAGATCAATACGTCAAAGACTAGATGTATTAGTCTGTTTTCATGCTGCCGATAAAGACATACCCGAGGCTGGGCAGTTTACAAAGGAAAGAGGTTTAATAGAGAGCTCACAGTTCTACATGGCTGGGGAAGCCTCACAATCATGGCAGAAGACAAGGAGGAGCAAGTCACGTCTTATGTGGATGGCAGCAAGATAAGAGAGAGCTTGTGCAGGGAACTTCTCCTTTTTAGAAACATCAGATCTCATGAGACTCATTTGCTATCATGACAACAGCACCGGAAAGACCCTCCCCCATAATTTAATCACCTCCCACCAGATTCCTCCCATGACACGTGGGAAACGTGGGAGTTACAATTCAACATGAGATTTGCGTGGGGACACAGCCAAACCATGTCACTAGGGTATGAACAGGTGAATCATATTACACATCTTCATCCTGAGTAGGTATTCCAGCTCCCTTCTTCTCATCTTGGCTCCCATCTTTGTCACACTACTTCAAGCCATTGTAATGTTTATCTGGACAATGTAAAAAAGGAGAGAGAGAGAGAGAGAGTATATAAATGAACCAGGAGAATCCAAAAGGGATGGTGGGGAAGGAAGGGAAAAGAGTAAGCAAAAGAAGGAATCCTTCCTCTTCCAGGTATCTGTAAGCAGTTCAGAGGCTGGTTGGCTCTACCTCGGGTTTCCTTCATTAATTCACTGGTTGCATCACCAAAGGGAAGGAATCATGGCAGCATCTTTTTTTCTTACCCTCTATGATTATTTTTAAAGTAGTGCTTCCCATTTTCTTCTGCAGCCCTGAGCCTTGTCCCTTTGGTTGCCTTTCTTTCTGTGACCCTCCTTCTCTCTCTGCTGGATGTCCCTGTACTCCCATGCCTCGCCTCCCTCTCCTGCTGCCTCTGCCTTCTGCCCATCCTGTTGCATTCACCTCCTGTCCTTCCCCATACAGGCTCTTGGCAACTTTGGAGTGCAAGAGGGCAACTCAACAGGTTTCTAATTTTTCAGCCTCGAGAGTGTGTCTCTCTGTCTCTGGTTAAGAGTAGGCAAAGGTTGTGGAAATGGGGTGGAGAGTGAGGATGGAATGGTGACAGTTGCAGTGAGCCCACCCGTGCCAGCAGGAGGAAAATGTTAGCCTGCCATTTCTGGATGCTGCGGAGCATATGGAAAGCCTGGGATTGTTGTCGGCAGCCCAGATCGGGGCTGTGCCATCCCGGCAGCTTTATTGTGATTTTTTTAAAGAAAGCATTTCAGTGAACTCCCTTACCTGTGGTTGTCAGAGGAAATGCCTCAAATACTGGTTGTCTATAGTTTTTCACGTTCCTAAATATATATCTGAGTATCGTTATTAAAGGCTGCATTGTGTTCCATTGTGTAAATGTACTCTGTGATTTACCTAATAGGACCTTGATTTTTGGACATTTGGTTTGTTTTCTTTTTTCATTTTTTTTTTACAGTTTCTAAACAGTGATATAGTGACCATCCTTTTGCATACATTTACACCTTAGGAAATCGCCTTGTTAGCAAGGTAATTGTTAGATTAAAGAATACATATATTCTCAGGACTTTTGATACATGATGCTAACCTGGTTGCTAGAAAACCTACACCAGTTAATACCAATTCATATTTCCCCAATGCTATATGACAGATCACAAAATCAAGACAAAGTATCTTATTATTATTATTATTTATTAATTTATTTCTTCAGCTATAAACATTTACCACTTTTGTTATTAAAAATTTAATTCTGTAGTTCTAAGACTGGATGTCCATAAGAGAAAATAATGCCCTATTTAATCCTAGTTAATCTGTTTCTATTTCCTTTCTTCTTTATAGACTAATGGACTATTAGGTCCATAAGGGATCTTAAGGTTAATCTGGTTCAACATCATCAATGCACTGTTGTGGAAATTGAGTCTTCAGAAGATGGCTTGCATTGCTTATGTTCACAAGGCTGGCCCATGGCAAAACTAGGGCCAGAATCCAATAATGTTCTTAACTCCTTGTTTATTGAGCTTTACAAAAATACTCTTTGATAGGGTTTAGATCTGTGTCTCCGCCCAAATCTCATGTTCAATTGTAACCCCCAATGTTGGAGGTGGACCCTGGTGGGCGGTGACTGGATCATGGGCGCAGATCCCTTCTGAATGGTTTAGCACCATCCTCTTGGTGCTGTTCTAGTGACAGAGTTCTCATGAGATCTGGTCGTTTAAAAGAGGGTGGCACCTTCCACCATCTCTCTGTCTTCTTCCTGCTCCAGCCATGTGAAGACGCCTGCTCCCGCTTTGCCTTCTGCCGTGAGTGGAAGCTCCCTGAGGCCTCCCTAGAAGCAGATGCTGCTATGCTTCCTATACAGCCTACAGAACTGTGAGCCAGTTAAACCTCTTTTCTTATAAATTACCCAGCCTCACGTATTTATTTCTAGCAATGTAAGAATGGACTAATACACTTTTCCTCCTGCTGTAAAAAAAAATTAATTTGCCTTTATTTACTTCACATTTTAGAATTATTCATACTAACTAATGATTAACTAACATGGAAATAAGTAAACATATTTGGAGATCCAGAAATGAGTTCTTAGCTTTGCCTAAGGGAAGATGCAGATGCCCCCTGATTTAGTAAGTGCTCATTTAAAACATTTGTTAATCAAAACTCTAGGAAGAACATTAAGAATCAGAAGACAGACCACTGCACATTTAATACTGGTGTTCCTTTTTCTCTTTGGCTTGTTTTCTTTTGAATTTTTCTGTTCTTTGTTACCTGTACTAAATTAAAAAAAAAAAAAAAACTTCACATTATCTCTTTAGGAAAGTCATTTTAGATTACAGAGAACTGTCTTCGAGTCTTGAGAATGCCTGAATAAGCCCCTCTGCAGTTTAGTAGGAAAAGAAGGGGGTGAAATTGGTATTTCCTGGGAGGACAGATGTGTGAGCAGGGGAAACTCTAATTTTACAAGTAACACCACATGGTACATGGAGGCTTCAAATTAAAGAACTGAATAATAGAGATGTTAAAATTACAGAAACAACGATACTGAATTCTGAAATGCACAGAGTTGCTAAACATTTGACTAGTAGATGCCCCAAACTGGGCTCTAGCTCCACACAAACTGTAGAAGCAACAATACAGTTGATTGTATTCTCTGTACCTCCATGTGACCAGAAAATACAGCGAGATCCTGGGAAAACGAGTCCTTCCTCTTAACATGTTTGCTAGCTGGTGGTGAGCTAGCCACTACCTGAGAGCTTTGGCTCCAGTTCAACTTACCTGTGACCTTACAGAAACATTGACATTAGGTGGACAAGGTGGGTGTGGTGATTACTGTGGCTTTTCCCAATTTGGCATATACACTTTCTCTACTAATGACACAGCAAGTGTTTGGATGGGAATTGATATCCGTCAGTTGAACAAAATTCACATATGTACATAAATATTTATATACAAAAATAATATACAATAGGTACAAACTATACATACAATATATATATAAATATGTATATACTTTACATCTAATATACATTTAAGTAAATACATAACAAATAAATATATACCATATTTAATATATCTATATATTTAATATAATTGACAAATAATAAAAAACATTGAAATAACTATATATTATGTGTATACACTATATATATAGAAAGAAAAAGAGAGAGATTCTCTCATTATCTAGAGAGACTCTTTTTATATAGCAACTTCCTGAAAATCAATGTAATGTAATACAACAGGAAGAAAAATACCCAGTGAAAATTTTTCTTTCTTGTGGTTGATATAGATTGGAAAGCAATGCTACTGACATTAAAAAAATAGTAAACGTCATTAAAAAAAAACTGAGTAGGAGATTTGTGGCTCCTTAGATTTGAAAGCTTCCAGTGTCACCCCCAGTCCCTCTTTGTTCCTCATCCTGGGCCTGACTGGGTGTTATCACCTTCAAGGGAACAGCTGGGTCATCATGAAAGGGTGTTAATCTCCTAGTATCTTCTCCTAACACCTTATTGACAGCGCAGGTCAGGGTGGCCTACTTTGATTTTTGTAAATCTGACTTAACAAAATTCCTTTTAGACTTTATATTCATTTAAAAAATATGGTCTCTGCAATTTCCCAAGCAGGGCATATAATGATAACTATTCTGAATGAACTAGCATAGTTGCCTGATAACCGTTTCTTTTTCCTGGGAGGCATTCTGCCCTGCTGTGGACTCCTTTCTACATAAATCAGCAAAGACTTAGGTCTGTATGTAGAAAAAACACTAACACACAACTCATGGGTTATAGACAGCCCTAGACATTGAACAGAGGAGCTAGGTGCTCTGCCAGTTGAAGATTTTAGTGTTATTTACTGAGAGTTTTCAGCTGGAGTGGAATTAGTGCAGCTAGTTCCAGATTCTCCACTCTACTCCTGCCTGGCTTCAGGCTTCCCTAGATTGGGCCTGTTCTGGGATCAGAACCAATCAATCAATCAACTGGCAAATGCTGATTAAGTGTCTTCCAATTCTGATGATGTGCTGGTGCGAGGAACAGTGCTGGGCTTGCTGGGGAAGCAAGCATGTGCATACAATGTGCATAACAGATACCCTGCCTGCAAGAATCATCCAGAAAGGAAGCAGTTTTACTGAGAACTAGACCATGGGTCAGTGGGCAATCAGTTATGGTGCCAGGCCATGTGACTTGGCCGGACTCATCAGGAGGGAGGCATATAAGGGATGTGATAAGGGAATGTCCAGTAAGGGGAAGAGCATTTAAACTTGGCCTTGAAAGGCTAACCATGGGATAAGAACATTTCAAGCAGACGATAAAGATTTAGGCTGTAAAACCTTAATTCATTTATGGGCAGGGCAGGCAAGTGGAGTGATCAACTGTCATGGTTTGCCTGGCCCTCAGTGGGTTCCTGGCTCATGGAACTGTCAGTGCTAAAACTTGCAAAGCCTCAGGAAAACTGAGATGAGTTGATTATTCTCAGCAAGGTGAGAATAAAAAAGAAGGTTGCAGCCAGACTGGGGAGTAATGGTCTCTGTTCATGGACAGGGGGCATTGCTCTTCCTTGTGGGATGTGTAAGGAAATCTGCAGGCACTCACAGAAGCCATCTTCAGAAACTCATGTGACCAATATGCTTTGAGCCTTAACTCATGGCCCAGGAGTGTTTAGGGTGTGTCAGCTCCACCAGAAGGGGCAGCCTGCTGGTTTAAATAAAAGGGAGGAAAATCCCTACATGGAGCTTGCAATCTAGCCGATGAAATAGGATGAGTGAGCCCTGAACTGTTTCAGCATTAACAAAGAAACAACACTGATCAGGTTTAGTGTTGATTTGTACTTTGCACACAATTAGATTTTGGGCTGGGGCTAATTGGACTGAATTGCAGCAAGAGAGGAGGTGTTGGGATGTTAAGGATGTTGTTGGGAGATAGTGGTTTAGCCTGGGCCTTGTAGTAGGAGAGGTGGAGAGAGACATTGATGGGGAGGGAGAACCTGAGTTTAGGCCAGGATTCCAACTGTCCATTGCAAGAGAAAATGTTCCTGCTGAATAATAAGGGCGAAACTTGACCAGGCAGGGCCTGGAAATTCAGATGGAAGTTCGAGGTTATGAGAGGCCAGCATTTCCTGGAGGGTGCTGTCCAGGTGACTAAGGCTCTAGAAGTTCTTAGAAAGAGAAAGCATTTCATGCGGTACTCAGTCTGGGAAACACTGCATACTGTCTTCTCCTTGTGGAGATTCGCAGTTAACACAAACACATTAAAGGCTCAGAGAAGTCCTGCAGTAAAGAACATTTCCAATACAATACTGTATTTCCAGCACAGATGGCCACAAAGCCCCTTTTGTTGAAAGACTCGCCAAGGCAGGGCATTTATTAATATTTTGTGAAAGAAGAATTATTTAATTTTAAAAATAGAGACAGGGTCTTGCTGTGTTGCCCAGCCTGGTCTCGAACTCCTGGACTCAAGAAATCCTCCTCAGCCTCTCAAAATCCTGGGATTATAGGCATGAGCCACCGCACCCTGCCAGGAAGAATTCTTTGGGAAACACTAGAACTCTGGAATGCTTTACTATAGATATGAATGAGTGATTTTTTTTAATACAATAGTCACATTAGTATTAATTAGTTTTGATGCATTTTAGAAAATACACAGTTTAGAAAGCTTGCCCTAATAACAGTTGGAAAATACACTGGAGGAGGTACCTTGACAGCAAGTGCTGCAGAGGGAAAGGTGTAACTGAGTTCAAATTTGCTGCTCATTGCCTGTGAGTCAAACCTCACAGGTTTGCATGGTTTGATTAAAATATGGCTTTAAAGATCTTGGCGCAAAGCCTAGCACATGGTAAGCACTCACTGTATGGAAGCTATTATATTATTTTCATTTTATTATGATAAATTGGGGCCGACTAGGTCAAGTCGTCAAAGTTTGGCCCACCCATGGGATTTGTAGACTTTTGCAGAGCTGTGCCTCCTTCCCTCCCCAGACAAAATCCATCACATCAGCAGTTGCAGGGCACCCTGGTTCCCTCTCTGAATGAACTGTTAAATGACTAAGCTGGCTCCCAGCAGAGGCAGAGCCCAGCAATATGTGGCCTGTAATCTGTCAGATGATACAGCAACAGGCCCAGTGAGGGGCCCGACACACCCCCCAGGAGAGAGGAGTCTCTCACTGCATGTGACGTGGAAGACGCCGAAGAGGTGATGCTGCAGGCCTGCCAAGGGAGGGTAAACAGCACTGGAAGCCTGGCACAGAGCTCTGGCTGGACCGTCCACCAAGATCGGTCAGGCACTCTCATGGCATCCTCCTGGATACAGGCTTTTGCTTTTGTTTTTAATTTTGGAACAGTGAAGCTGAAAGTGAGGAGTGAGGACAAGGAGAAGACCCCTTTGCTCCTGTTCATTCAAACAGCCTCGCTTCATTTTGAAATTGGCAAGAGGAAGTGCGAGGCTGTGGCTGGTCCTGTACACCACCTGTTGCCTCCCAAGTCACTGTGCCTCTCTGGCTTTCTTTACCCACATCCTGTAAAACACCAGGTAAGCACAGTCCCCTGGGGTAGGGGTAAGGGGCATGTATTTTTACAAAGGAGGTTTTTAAGGGACAGGAGGGGGCAGGCAGATTTGGCATGTAGAACAGAGTTGAACTCCATCTCTTTGTTCTTGAGATGTTTTGCTAATCCTGCTGCTGTCATAGTAGAGTGAGTGTAGAATTGGTCTTTCAAATGGGACAATTTTAAGGTTGAAAGAATATGCTATTTAGTCATATTACATTGGGACAATGAGCTTAGATCAAGTGTCCCAGGCAAACCGGAGTGTATGGCCCCTGTTATGTGCTGAATTATGCCACCCTCACCCAAATTCATATGTTGCTGTCCCAATCCTCAGTACTTTAGATTATGCCTGTATTTGGAATAAGGCCTTTAAAGAACTGATTAAGTTAAAATGAGGCTAAGGTGGACCCTACTCCAATCTGACTGGTGTCCTTGTACAAAGAGGCAATTTGGACGCACAGAGATACCGGGGATGTGTGCACCATGTGAGGACCCAGCCAGAAGGTTAGCATTTGCAGGCCAGGGAGAGAAGCTTCAGGAAAAGTCCAGCCTTGCTGATACCTTGATCTTGAACTTCCAGCCTCCAGAACTGTGAGAAATAAAGTTGTATTGGTTAGACCCCATCCAGTTTGTGGTATTTTGTTATGACAGCACTAGCTGACTAATATAATCACCTATTTTCTTCAACTTTTCTTATCTGTGAAAATGGAGAGAATCACGCCTACCACTCTGGATTAAATTAGGTAATATATACAATGTCTGGCACATTGCACAGTACTATAATGCAATGTGTATGCACCTTGGCAGAGATACGCCTACTTAAGGCTACATCCTGAAAGTTCTTAGTTCTACCAATTCCTGGCAATGCACTGGGATTTGATTATAATACAGACAGTAAATATCCATCAATCCTATATAACTCTTGAAAATGATAGGTAGCTTGAAGGGTTCTTTCTTCTAGGGTTTTTATGGTTTTGAGTTTTGCATTTAAGTCTTTAATCCATCTTGAGTTAATTTTTGTGCAAGGTGTAAGGAAAGGGTCCAGTTTCTGTTTTCTGTGTATGACTAGCCAGTTTTTCCAGCACCATTTATTAAATAGGTATCCTTTCCCCGTTGTTTGTTTTTGTCAGGTTTGTCAAAGATCAGTTGGTTGTAGATATGTGGCGTTATTCCTGAGGTGTCTGTTCTGTTCCATTGGTTTACATACCTGTTTTGGTACCAGTGCTATGCTGTTTCGGTTACTGTAGCCTTGTGGCATAGTTTGAAGTCAGGTAGTGCAATACCTCCAGCTTTGTTCTTTATGCTTAGGACTGTCTTGGCGATAGGGGCTCTTTTTTGGTTCCATATGAAATTTAAAGTAGTTTTTTCTAACTCTGCCACGAAAGTCACTGGTAGCTTGATGGGAATAGCATTGAATCCATAAATTACTTTGGGCCGTATGACCATTTTCACAGTATTGATTCTTCCTATTCATGAGCATGGAATGTTTTTTCATTTGTGTCCTCTCTTATTTCCTTGAGCAGTGGTTTGTAGTTCTCCTTGAAGAGGTCCTTCACATCCCTTGAAGGGCTTTTTAACTTCAAATTTAGGTAGAAAAAGAGATTATTTGTGAATGATTAAACTCAAACTCTGAAATGTGCACTAGAAATGCAGTTTACTATAATAAGGTTAATTTGAATATAATCCCAGGCAGAGAATATTCAGTGAAGCACAATGATGTTCTGACAGGTTTTCCTGGTCAAGGCTGCAGGGCCATGGTTTCTGGTTGGGGCTCATCCGCATGACTCATCTCCTTGTGTTGCCTACCTTCCCCTGACCCTCTCCTTAACCCCACCCACCTGTGGCGAGACCTTTCCTTTCTGTATCCTGACTCTGGTGACTCTCTGTGGATGTTTTCAGTCTCTGACTGCCAGGCCTCAGAGTTCAGTCTGTGACTGAGTTTGGCGGGTTCTCAAAAAACATCTCTAGCTTCCACCCTCCATTGGTGGGAGATGGAGGCTCCTTACCATAGGACAGGGAGGGAGCCGTCTCTCCACTTGGGTTGGGTTCTCTGCATCTCTGCCCTCTATCCTGGGTGCTCTCAGTTCTGTCTCCTTGGGACCCATGGATCTTTTCTGCATGGAACTTGCACGGGGAGAACGCTGGCAGAGGCATCCCGCGTATCCCTCCTGGCTAGAGGCCTCAGGAGGATCTTGGGGCCATTTCTTACCAAACCAACATCAGGAAGAAAGCTCCACTGAGCAGTGCTTAGGCAGCAGCAGGCGCTCAGCCCATGATGGCATTTTCTCCCAGGCAGCTCTCCTGGGAATTACTCCAAGGCTGTCAACCTTCACTCTTCTGGTCTGAGGCAGAAAGAAGGCATTGCTCTTCCTTGTGAAATGTGTAAGGAAATATGCAGGGACTCACAGAGGCCATCTTCAGACACTCATGTGACCAATATACTTTGAGTCTTAACCCATGGCCCAGGAGTGTTTAGGGTGCATCGGGCCCACCAGAAGGGGCAGCAAGGACAAGGCAGTGGTCAAGCTAAGGCCTGAAGACTTGGGCCTGGATTCAAGTTCTTCTTCCCCTCGTTAGTTTTCTCCTCTAGGCTTTGATTTTATGTTCATCGGTACAGGGCAACAGTAAGGGCAATGCCAGTGAGGAATTAAGGTGAGGAATTAATGTGTCATGCTCAGGACCCATGTGGCACTCAGAGTGGCTGGTCAGAGGGGGTCAGCAGGTGAGGTCCAGGATGCGAGGTCAGAGGGGCAACAAGTGGCTGGACCAGGCAGGGCCTTGGGCAAGTGAAAGGACTTTGACTGTCACTCTGTGTGACGTAAGTCAAAGTCTGACTTACGTTTTGAAAAGATCACTTTGGCCAGGTGCAGTGTAATTCCCGGCACTTTGGGAGGCCAAGGCAGGAGGATGGCTTGAGCCCAGGAGTTCAAGACCAGCCTGGGGAACACGGCAAGACCCCATCTCTATTAAAAAAAATAAAATTAGTTGGGTGTAGTGGCACACACCTGTAATCCCAGCTTCTCGGGAGGCTGAGATGGATTACTTGAGCCCAAGAGGTCAAGCTTTCCAGACTGGAGTGCAATGGCATGATTATAGTTCACTGAAGCCTTGACCTCTTGGGTTCAAGACCCCATCTCCAGAAAAGAATAAAATAAAACAAAAAATTTAAAAAAAAGAAATAAACTAAAAGGATCACTTTGACTTCTATGTAGACGATAGACGGTGGCGAAGGTGGGGGAGTGGGAGTTGCACAAGGAAACTGGTTAGAAAGCTATGGCAATGGTCCAGGTGAGAAGATAACTCCTGGATGGGCTTTGTTCTAGTTCACCTACGTTGAATGAAATGGCTAAACAGATACACCCCAAGCTGCCTGCTGATGGGGCATGTTTAGCAGTGTAGTACTGGTGGGGTTGTGCCACATGGGAAATGATCCTGATTAGACAGCGAGCCAGAGAAACCCACATCAGTTTCCATCGAGTGTCTGCCATACCCCAGGAACTTTCCATACCTTATGTCCAACTATCATAACAACATCTCAAGATATATTATTGCTTCCAACGTATGAATGAAGAAACTGAGGCCCAAAGAAGGTACACCACCGGTCCAAGGCTACACAGCCAGGACTTGGCAGAACTGGGCTCTCCCTTAAATCCATCTGTCTTCAGATCTGCTGTTTATTCGCTCTGCCATAAAGCATCTTGCACTTCTCTTTTTTTCATATGGATCCTTGAGATGTAGCACCTTTTGGGACTTGAAAATTTTAACAGTTAAAAAAAATTTTTTTCCATAAGCCATCTCTGCATCTCCTGTAAGTTTCTGGCATGTGACTGCCCCTTCTGCCCATATTCACCAAAAAATATACTGAATCCCTATTGAGAGACTGATCTGAAACTTCCATATCCTTCTAGAAGTCTAAAGCCTACGTTTCTATTGGAAAATGTGGTGCGAATAACCCAAAAAACACCTCAAACTCTGATGTCATGGTTAAAAATGTAAAGAAAGCAAATACATATAAAAATACTTAAAGAACTTACTTTTTGAATCTTGTCTTTCACTAGATCAAATTGCAATTTAATGTAATAATTATTTTTTGATCACATTTAAAGTAAAATTGTCCACATCAGCTGACTGTGTTATTTCTTTAGAAAAATAAACGAGCCCCCTAATAATTTAATACAAGGAAATGTACAGAATGACCTATATTTTCTCGGCCAGGTCTTCCTCAGTCAAGTGAAGCCAAGAAATGAGATGGTTATCTGGATAGCTAGAACAAAGTCTTATTTTTACCCTCAATAATTGATGGGATTTAAGACAAAGCATTTAAAAAAATTATTTTTTTGTGAATTATTCAAGTAAATTTTATCTGTTTTTAATACTAGCTTTGGGAAATGAAAGCATCTGAAATTATTCTGTTCTTCAGGTATTTTTGTGCTCTCTAAACTTTATCCAAATTAGTCTACACCTTTGCTGCAGGCTGTCAGTCTTTTTTTTCAATCTCAAAAAAAAGCTTCATTGACTGTTGGAGACAATGTGGCAGGAATTGTAAGCGGGATCTCTGTGAAGGTCAGGGTGGAGGTCTGACTCCTCCGCCTGGATCTGACCTGAACCTAACCTGGTCCAGGTGCTGCAGCACCTTTGTGACTTCCAGCATGTGTTTTGATTCAGTGTTCAGCCTGCAACAACGTCGGGAAAGAACAAAGAGTTGTTTGCTCCTCTGGCCCTGGTTGCTGACTGGGAAAAGTTGTGGTTTGTCAAGTGGATGTGGACAGGACACCGGCAGGTGGGAACAGGGTCAGCTGTGAAGGTGGACAGTTGCAGCCAGATCTCCAGCATCACTGACAGAACAAAGTCCTTGAGACGAGACTCCTTCTTCCCTCCTGGAAATGTGTGGTTCTCCTCTAACTTTTCAGGGTTCCCCCACATTTTTGTGCTGTGTCCACCAGCCCCCCTCCACCATGTGCTTAGGTAGAGAGTTCCAGAACATTTTTAGCATCAGGCTCTGTTTTTAGGCAAGGTATTACGCATTTCCCTTCTCTCTTCCTTAGAAAGCATCATATGGTTTTCATCACAAAGTTGAAATGCACAATAACCATGTATCTTTTGTAAGTTCTGATTATCTCAAATACAGGAAAGTTTCCTATAGACTTGCATTCAAGGTCTAGTCCCTGCACCAGCAGCATGGGTGCCTCCGGAAACTCTTATGATCTCTCAGGCCACACACCTGAACTACTCATCCAAATATGCATTTTGACATGTTTCCCAAGGATCCTTTTAAGGTCTGAGAAGGGCTGTCTCTAAGTACAGTACATCTGATCCTGGAGGTGACTGTGTAAACTTGCTGTGTTAAGTTATTTAATGTCTGTTGCCTCAGCTTCCTCATCAATAGCCTGAGGACAGGAAAGGCTGGATGAGGGGAGGAGTGCCCAGTGTCCTGCCTGGTGTTTGGTGGGGAGCAGGGGTCATGGATATCTGGGATCTTTCCCTGCATGGTGGTTGCAGTGCCCACTGGGAGTTGGAGTTTAGCAATAGTCAGCCTGGATCACGTGGGGACATGGAACGGCAGCCATGGAGAAACAGCTCAGGAAACAGCTCAGGAAACGCAGCCAGCCCTGACTTAGAGGGATCGGCAGGCTCTGCTGTGATGCCAACCACCTGCCAGGCTCAGCCCAGCCCCCATCATGGAGCATGCTGCATCCAACTGCCAATCAGCTGCAACAAACCCCAGTGGGCCCCAACAACAGGTGTCTCATTAAACATCTCTCACCCTCCCAGGCTTACCCACTGACAGGCACCAAACTCACACTCAATCACTGCCTAATCACAGCCAAACTCCATTAACAAGTCATACTAATTACCAACTTCTAACAGTGTCTCTGGTTTGAAGGCAAAACACCTTATTCTTTTCAGATGAAAACTGGCTTGTGATCCTTCAGAAAAACCCATAATTAGGTCCTTTAAAACTGAGGGTCAAGGGAGGAGTCAGGGGAAACGTTGATAGACCCAGGGTGGCTACGGTCCTGAAAGTGCACAATGAGTAGCTCTGTTTGTTTTAATTTTGTGCCTGCTGGGTGGCCCACAAGGGTCCAATTAGCTTGTTACAGATGCTTGTATTGATTCCATCCTCTTGTCTCCTCCTTTCTTCCTTTTTTCCCCTTTTCTGTTTTTTTTTTCTTTAATTTTTCCCTAGGAGGGATAAACTTGTAGCACAGATTGCAGGCCTGCAGGCATCCAAAGATCAACAACTAGTTTTCTATGATCGAACCCCCTGTGAACCGTGAACACTCATTTGCAGAATTCCTAATGCATCAAATGAGGCAGGGAGGGGCTTGAGTGCCTATAACAGGGTCTGGTACAATTTTGAAATGTCCAGAAGGTAGACATTCTTCCCTGAATGGGTGCAAATTCATAGACTGGCTTTTTTTTTAATTTGCCTTTTGAAAATTTTATTTTGGATCATAATAAAATTATTACTATGATTATTACTTGCCTTGTCTCTTCTATCATGTCATTCCATTTTATTATTTGAAAGGGATCTTGCTTTTAGAGCTTATTCTGGGTACAGAATATCTTTTACCAGCCAAATATAACAAATAAACTAAAAAAAAGCAATTCCTGATTATCTTGGATTTGCTCATGTACTCAGCTCCTGGAGGGTGTTTCTCTGAAGTCCAGGTCGGGGCAGCCAGCACTAGCAATAGTGAGAGGGATTAAAGCGAGAAGCAAAACTCCAATAAAATATGACATGGTTACCTCTCACCCCAATCTTCCATTGGCAAAGGAGGGGTTATATAGTCCAAATATTTGAATTCATCTCACCTTTAACTCAAGCATTTGAGATAGAATCAAATTATGTTTTGAAATACATGATTTCTGTATTCCCTAATGGACATACAAGAATAGTTTTAAGGGCTCTGATTTATATGAAGTTTATTTTTCTTCTGAAATTGCTTCTCTAAAAATTCTTGAAGTCTCCAAGATTCCATCCAGCAAGTTTATCAGATTCAGTTTCTGAGATGGGAGACAAGATTTGCCAACATTCACTGGTGACAAAGACCTGGAATTCTATGGGGATTATGGAGTGTTTTGGCTGCTGCTATACAAGTAACTGTAGGAGGGCATAGAGAAAAGCGTGGTCTTTAAAGGCAGATGAACTTGATCCACGTTTGCCATAGCAGCTTATCTAAGGGTTAGACTACCTTCCCAGAACCCTGGGATAATATTTACCTCACAGTGCCTTGAAAATAAGAAGACATAACGAAAATGAATGCTCTTAGCGAGTGTAGCTATGCATTGGATGCTCCATTATACTCCTTGCCAGTTCCTTCTTTTCTGCAGCCAGAGCCCCTTCTTTAGAAGCTCCAAGAGCAGGACAAGCTTGCTAAGCAGCAGATTCTAAACCCTGGACTGAGCTGCAGTGGCATGTGTGTTGGGAGCCAGGAGTCTGGAGTCATGGCTCACCAGGTTTGGCAGCAACTCTTAGGGCCTTAGATGGAGTAGTGGAGAAGCAGGAAGACTAACCCAGGGATGGAAAATCCAGACTGGCAAATTTCTACTGAAACCCGATGCTTTGAAGACCTTAGAGGCAGTCATTAGCCTGTGATCCTGTAGGAGGGATCTGGCCACTCCTTTGGCCACCCCCCTGAAATGTTTTCTGATATGTACACTTAGGGGTTTCTTTCTGGGGAATGCACCGCTGAGTTGATCACATAAGTCTATAGGAGAATAGAATTTCTTTTTTTTTTTTTTTTTGGGGGGGGCGGAGTCTTGCTCTGTCACCCGGGCTGGAGTGCGGTGGCCAGATCTCAGCTCACTGCAAGCTCCGCCTCCCGGGTTTAAGCCATTCTCCTGCCTCAGCCTCCGGAGTAGCTGGGATTACAGGTGCCCGCCACCTCTCCCGGCTAGTTTTTTTTGTATTTTTAGTAGAGACAGGGTTTCACCGTGTTAGCCAGGATGGTCTCGATCTCCTGACCTCGTGATCCGCCCGTTTCGGCCTCCCAAAGTGCTGGGATTACAGGCTTGAGCCACCGCGCCCGGCCGGAAAATAGAATTTCTCTAGCAGAGAATCACTCTAGAGCCATTAAAAAAAAAGAATTCTTTTTTCCTATTCCTTCATAGAATCTCATGAAAAGCAGTAAGATTGGATGTATTTACATGTAACAAAATGTTCAAATGCTGGAGCTCTGACTGCTCAAAGTGCTTTTCTTTTCAAGTATGAGCATGTTCACGGTATTATTAACTCCAGGAAGCTGATAGGGGCAATGGCATGATAGGACTTCCTCTCATCATTTACAGTATCAGAACTGCAATAATAAACATTGTACTTTTTAGAAGGAACTGGAAAAAATGTACATTCTATATGTCTCCATGTGCATATTGTAACTTTCCAGTTATATTTCAAAAACAACAAATTTATCTGGCAGTACTGTTAGGTAATATTAAATATACATTTATTTTTATATCCTGTCCTGATGGCTTTCTTTCAGTCTCCACAGACATTGGGCAGCTAATACAGAATTATTCATGTAAGTTTAATTCAGTATTTTATTTAATATAAGTCCAAATAGATGACATCATATTATTTAGCAAGTCACAATTTTAGGTTTTTATGCAAACAGGTAACAAAGGCTCTCACCTACATACTTCTTGGCTTAATGTAAGTGAGAACACTTACTTAATGTTCTCATGCTCATAACCTAGTTGCTGGGTTCAATTGCCATTTTATAGCAATTTTTGTTTAGATGCCTAACCTTGGTATAGCAATAGCAGATACAGTATGCCTAGAGAAAAACTCACAAGGTTGGGTACCAGTGACCTGGGTTGAAGACAATATTATGAACAATTAAATGAAAATAAATTTGACAGCTTAGATTCTTAGTTGTCAACTTTTTTAAAAGTGACAAAATAACAATGACCACACAAGAATGGCTTTATATTTACTAAATAAATGTAATTTGTAGTTTAAAACATTCTTAGAAAAAAATCCAGATGGCTTTACTAGTAAATTTTACTAAACATTTTTGAAAATAATTTTTTTTACAGAAGTCTAAAAGAAAATTGAAAAAGAGGAAAGGAGGGAATATTTTTAAATGAAATTTTTTAGGCTAACAGTACACTGATACCAAAATCAGGCAAAGATATTACCAGAAAAGACAACAGTATACTAGTGTATCTCATGGAAATGTACGGAAGAATTCTAAACAAAATGTTGTCAAGTTGAATCCAATAATACATAATAATAATACAGAGGACAAAGTGGGGTTTATTTCAGGAATGTAGGGTTGTTTTAACATAGGAAAATATCAACTGATCTCATTCATTGTATTAGTAAAATGAATTTAAAAACTGTATGATCATCACATTAAATACAGATAAAGCATTTTGACAAAATTTTGCCATCTATACCTGGTAAAAACTCTCAACAAACTAGGAAAAGAAGGGAACTTCCTAAACCCAAGAAAGAGAATGTATTATAAACTTCCAACTAACAATTATACTGAAGATAAAAGACTGAATCCTTTCCCCCTAAGATCAAGAACAAGACAAAGATGTTAAATCTCAACATTTTTATTCAACAATATACTGGCAGCTTTTGCCACAGCAATAGGGCAAAAAATATTCATATTCGAAAAGAAGAAATATGGCTTCATTCACATATATACTTTTCTATGTAAAACATCCAATGGAATCTCCAGAAAAGATACTAAAGGTAGTAATTTTAGCAAGATTTCAGCAACAGGATTAATATACAGAATATAATTGCAATTCTATACACTAGCAACAAACAAAAGTAAATTGAAATTTAAAAGGAATTCTATTCATAATAACATGGAAAAATATAAAATATCTCAAAATGAATTATAGCCCTCTGTATAATACCTAAACTCTAACACTTATAAAATAAAACAGGTAAAAATTTTAGGACTTTGAGTTAGACAAACATTTCTTTAGAAAAACACAAATGCGTGATCCATGAAAGAAAAAAAATGATACATTGGACTTCATGAAAATTTAAAAATTTTTCTCTTCAAATGACACGCTTAAGAGGGTGAAAAAAAGCAAGTCATAGGCTAGGAAAAATATAAAGAATATATCTGATAAAGGACTTGAATTCAGAATATCTAAAGAACTCTCAAAATTCAATATGAAAAAAACTCAATAAAAAAGTGGACCAAATATTTGAGTAGATATATGAATGACAGGTAAAGAAGATATATGAATGGTGAGTAAATATGTGAAAAGATGCTCAACATCATTAGGCCTTAGAAAATGCAAATGAAATATACAATGAGATAATATTACACAACAAATAGAATAACCAAAATGAAAAGTGACGACATGAAGTGTTGGTGAGAATGTGGAGTAACTAGAACTTTCATGCAGGGCTTATTACAATTTTCAATGGAAGCAGCCACTTTAGAAAACAGTTTGGTAGTTTTTTGTGAAGGGGGCAGGTAAAAGGGTTGAGAGGGAGTGTGAAGGGTTGGGTGGGGCAGGCTGAGGTAGAAAGATTGACAAAGCGAACGAGAAAATGATTAGACCTAACAGATCTGTTAATTTTCTTGATTATGGTAATGTTTTCACATGTACGTGTATTCACGTGTATACACATACCACAACCTACCAAATTTTACACTTTAAAATGTGAAGTTTCTAAGTTTCTTGTACTTTAATTATAATACTTCAATAATGGTTTTTTTTTTTTTTTTTAAGTTTCATTTCTTTGTTAGTGTGTGGGGCAAATCAAGCTTTTCTTTTATCTGTATTGTAGCTCCTGAGAATCCCATGGTCCAGAGGATGTAGCAGGAAGGGTAGAGTTAGCCCTTCTCTAAAGCTTTTTTTTCCTTTCCTTTGTATAATCTATTGTCTTTAACATGCCAAAATCCAACTTTATTAGCTGATAGAACCGTTGTCCTTTTATGAGGCTTTTGTGCACTTTAATTCCAGCTCTCGTGGCTAAGGCTGTTGGGTTGACAGAAATTAGCTCACAAAACATTCCCCCAAAACAACTGTGATTTCTGCTTTAATTGAGAAGTAGAGCATGGTAAGGACTTTTATTGGATGGTGCCTGGTGAATGACAGATGTACTCTGTGTGATGGACTGCTGTTCACATTCTGTGTTAAAATGGGCCCATTTGTTGCAAAAGCACATAATGAAAAGCTTGACTTGATAAAGATAACATCCTGTGCACATCCTGTGCACCAACTCCACATTTGAACTTGTTTAAATATGAATCAGGATTTCCAGTGAGACCACGGGCAGAGCTTCTCTCAATCGTTGCATTGACAGACCAAATGGGAGCTAAGTTAGCAGCTGGAGATTCAATGATTTTTGCACTTGTACAGAGTTTCAAGGTCCAACTGCTAGGAGAAGATGATTTCCTCTAATGCATTGAACTGTCAACTCATCAAGATTTGTTTTCTGACATTTCGAAGTGCACTGTATTATTCCGTTTTAAGCTGTTCCTGAACTCCTTTAATCTTTTTTCTTAATGCATATTTATTGCAATAGAGGTATTTTCTTATTTTATTCACAGTATGAGAATTATAGAGAGGGATTTGACTTTGAAATGTGCATGAATACAGAATAAAATGAGAGGATAGAAACTCCCAATTTGGCTCTACTTGTTGAGATAATAAGGAGCAGAAGTGATTTCCAAACTTTGTGAGAACCTGGGCATTTTTACAACTATTAGTAGCATTTTTAACTAAAATGAGTTTAGCAAGCTGAATGCTGGATTTAGAATGAGTTAAATTATGTGCACAGTTGACCAGCAGCTTAGCAGATGAGCCTACCCCACCCCTTTGATGTACTGGTAACAATTCAACAATTCACTCTGACTGCTAGGGAGAGTCAGTCCAGCAGTTTAGTATCCCTGCATTAGTAGCAAATTCTTTTGGGTTCTTTCTCTAGTTTCTATTTGTAGTTCAATAGATGTTAATCATCCGTATTAATAAATGTTAACAATAAACAGCATACCTACTCACCTGGTCATTCTACACTTCTTTCATCAGCAAATAGTTTGGGAGCACCCTCTATGTGCCCTGCACTGTGCTAGATTCCAGGCCATAGGACCATTTTCTCTCATTTACGAAGGTATCTTGTAAAATAGTCTTGATATATCTGGTAACAGATAATACAGCATCTATTTCAAGGCCAGATGTGATGAGTGCATTTTCTGAAGTTTGTATGGGCTTTTCTATATTTTTACTGTGTTAAATTCCCTCCCAGTTTAGTTCCTCTCCCCATAATAACCCTCATTGTATGTCAAATGGAGCTTTCAGAAAAAGAGACAAGAGAAGTGAGTGGGGCAGGCTTTTGTAGTTACCATTTTGTGACTGTATCTCTTTTGCGTGAGCTCTTGGGGTCTTGGAATCTGAAATATCTTCCTTGAAGCATGGCCAGAGTTACCTGATGTTTCCAAGGCCGTTAGACAGCGGGTGCCAAAGTTACTATAAAAATTCAGATGTGTTTTGTCCAACATCCTGCATCAAGTTAGGTGCTTCAGTAGTCCATTGCAGTTCCCAGTCGATCCCAATATAATTATTTTTTTAGAATTTAAGAACATATTTTCTGGTGTCAGACTATTGCAGGCCTGATCACTGGCTTGACCCTTGAGCAAATTATTAATTTCTCAAGGGCTCAAAACACAACACTGAAGAAGGGGAAAAGCAAAGGGTGTTGTTTCTACATGACTGTGACCTAAACACAATGGCGGGCTGTAGAGACTCTTAAGGTAGAAAGGTGTTATGGAAAGCACTCTGCATAGTATTCCATGGTGTATATGTGCCACATTTTCTTAATCCAGTCTGTCACAGATGGACATTTGGGTTGATTCCAAGTCTTTGCTATTGTG
>NW_012112253.1:3910086-3964722 GCF_000951035.1 Colobus angolensis palliatus
TAATATAATTATTTTGTAGAATTTAAGAACATGTTTTCTTGTGTCAGATTATTGCAGTCCTGATCACTGGCTTGACCCTTGAGGAAATTACTAATTTCTCAAGGACTCAGTTTCTTTTTCTTTAAAATTAGAGTAATAAGATTGCCCATTCTATAGAGTTGTTGTAAGCATTAATCTTCTGTTATCATTACTAATTTTCTATAATGTGCCGGAAACTTATTTAGAAACTGGAACTATTAATATGAAGATAAAGAGTTAGTTCCTGACCTCCAGGACACTAGAGATTAAGGGAGAGACAGATATTAACAAGACAATAGTACGCATGGTGAACATGGTAACAGAAATTTATGCTCAAATGGAAATCTGAGGGCCAGGGAGGGCCCTAGACACTAGAGATTAAGGGAGAGACAGATATTAACAAGACAATAGTACGCATGGTGAGCATGGTAATAGAAATTTATGCTCAAATGGAAATCTGAGGGCCAGGGAGGGCATCTCAGAGAAGGTGACCTCACATTGTGTCATAGAGATTAGGAAGCATTAGCCAGGGCAGCGTAGGTGGAGAAGGGGGATTGGGGTGCAGCATGAGTGGTTCAGGTCCCAGCAAAGGCATGGCATTGAGAAGCAGTACATGAAGGCAGAGATGATGGGCAACTTGCTGCAGGAGCAAGAGGGGCAGGCTTTGTGGGTTAACCAAGATCCAAAAATTAATAATGATAGCAACAAAAGATTAATGCTTACAAGAACTCTACAAGGTAGAAACTGAGTATTTAAGAAGAAACTGAGTATTTTCATAATAGGCTGAAACCTAACAGTATTTGGTGGAAGCTCCTTCTTTGTCCACCATATGTATTATTATCTTGTTAGTGCCTGGGAGTCCTTGCAGGCTGTGCCCAGGTTCTGGCACTTGATGCTACTAGATGGCAGGATGGAAGGAAATTCAACAAGGAAGTGGCATGGACATTTACTTTTTAGATGGAATTCTCTTGTGGGGATAAGGTAGTGCTTGAGGAAGACAAGGGAGCAAAGCAGGAAGGTGAGCAACAAGGTGGACCTGTACTGGGATAGCCATGGTAACCATAGAAAGACAACGAAGGATTGGAGACAGATGCCAGACATCCTGGAACAAGGACATTTCCAAAGTTCAGTGGAGAAGATGGCAGTTGATTGCTGATGTCTGCAGTATGTGTGTGCAAGTGACAATAATATTTTCAAGTGTTAAATATTTGTCATTCATAAATCAGGAAGTGAAATGTATGGGGATGATTGGATTGAGGGAGTTGGGTGAGAAAGAGGAGGGAACTGGGCATAATCCCTGTTTCCCCAGCTTCAGGAATTGGGAGGAGCAGAGAGGAAAAGACTGGGAGGAGAGAAAGGGTTGTCATCCTGGTTTTCCTCCTTCCTTTGGCTCTTAGCAGGCCCTAACTTCTTCAGCAGCTGCCAGCTGGAACTGGAACTGGATCTGGGAATTCCAGGTGCTTCTGGAACTGAAAACAGTTGAGATGGACAATTGGGAAGATGGACTGCTGAATCATTGCTCTTGAACTCCTAGGCATATTCAGTTTTTGTACAATGGTAATGAGTGAGTATGTCCTCTGAGGCTGGGATAGTGCCTTTTGCTAATGACAGCGCAGAGACCCTGACCAGCATCCGTGGTCATCTCCATGGGTCTCACGGAGCCCTCTTAATTCTTCCCACTGTTTCTGTTTTATTCTTCTTGACATCCCATGTTCGGCTTCTTGGATGGATAATATTCTGCCTAACATCCCATCAAAATGACTTTGAAGAGGGCTGTATTTCCATAACAGGCTGAAACCTAACGGTATTTAGTGGCTCAGCAGAAGGTGAAAGGTGCTGAATTTTAATCAAGGGATTTTTTCTTTCATTTTCCACACCACCAGATGTAATCCTCCTTCTGCCTTCTGTTTTATCAGAGACTCACAGTGCCAAGTGGTGATTAAATTAGTATGTGGCGTCACTTGGGTCTGATTGGAAATGTACAGCATAGGGGGGATTCCAGTGAGCGCTGGTTCCAAATGTCCTTCTCGGAACGGTTAAGCCAGGAGATCAACTACAGTATGCAAAAGATGTAGAAGCAGGCTTGAAAATATTAGGCTGGGTAATTATCCTAGGCCTGGCTTTCAAAGGCAGGCAGCACTAGCCTTATTAAATACAGGTGACACAACTCCTGAGCTTTTTCTCGAGAGGTTTAATCACAATGCTAGGTGCCAAAACACCCTCTGCTTAGATTCCACAAGCATTTCTTGTAAATAACATCATTATCTATTGCAGAAAAGGGGAGTCCCCACCTTTTAAGCACCAAAATATACTAATACCTCTCCTACCTTGAAACAACAACACCCAAATCAACTTTTTTTTCCTTCTTTTTTTTTTTTTAAATTATACTTTAAGTTCTAGGGTACATGTGCACAACGTGCAGGTTTGTTACATATGTATACATGTGCCATGTTGGTGTGTTGCACCCGTTAACTCGTCATTTACATTAGGTATATCTCCTAATGCTATCCTTCCCCTCTCCTCCCAACCCCATGACAGACCCCAGTGTGTGATGATGTTCCCCTTCCTGTGTCCAAGCATTCTCATTGTTCAGTTCCCACCTATGAGTGAGAACATGCGGTGTTTGGTTTTCTGTTCTTGCGATAGTTTGCTCAGAATGATGGTTTCCAGCTTCATCCATGTCCCTACAAAGGACATGAACTCATCCTTTTTTATGGCTGCATAGTATTCCATGGTGTATATGTGCCACATTTTCTTAATCCAGTCTGTCATTGATGGACATTTGGGTTGGTTCCAAGTCTTTGCTATTGTGAATAGTGCCACAATAAACATACATGTGCATGTGTCTTTATAGCAGCATGATTTATAATCCTTTGGGTATATACCCAGTAATGGGATTGCTGAGTCAAATGGTATTTCTAGTTCTAGATCCTTGAGGAATCGCCACACCACACTGTCTTCCACAATGATTGAACTAGTTTACAGTCCCACTAACAGTGTAAAAGTGTTCCTATTTCTCCACATCCTCTCCAGCACCTGTTGTTTCCTGACTTTCCAAATCAACTTTTTTCTTGCCTAGCTACTACCACTTTTTCTGCTCCTACTTAGAGCAAACTTTCTCAAAAGAGTTGTCTATAATACATGTTTTCTCTCCAGTTCCTTGCCTCCTGTCTTCTGTATAGCGACTACAGCCATGCTGCTGCCCCACACTCCACTGAAATGACTCGTATCCAGGTCACCTCCTGTTGCTACATCCCTTGGTCAGTTCTCATTCCTCATCTCAGTTGGCCCTGAGCAGCGCTTAATGAATTCTCCTCACCTGCATTTCAATATACCCCAAACTTTCTTGGTTTTTCTTCCATCTCAAGAATTGCTCTTCATCACTCTCCTTTGTTGGTTCTTCTTTTCTCTAAACTCTTGATTTTGCAGTGTGAAGTTCAGTCCTTGGTCCTCTTTTCTATCTAAATTCACTGTACTTGTGATCCCAATTCCAGGTTATGGCCTTAAAGGCCATCTATATGCAAATGGTGGGAAAATGTGTATCTCTGGCCTAGACCACTTTCCTGAATTCCAGATCTTATATTACATTGGCACCATGGGCCACTCACATCTTTCTTCAAAGAAGAATTTGGCCTTCAGCTGCTAGGAGTACAGTTAGCTACTGGTCTCCAGATATAGCTCCTTCAGCGTCTGCTGCATTGTTTGAGTCAAAGCTATGCTCTCCTCAGCCAGTCCCCAATCAATGACTGAAGATGTCAGGGATACTTGGGACTGGACATGTCTGCCCAATGTGGGGATTCTCTAACTGGCTACCTTAACTCCAGAACATATGATTGTGTTGGGCAAGGCTTGTCAGATCTGTATCACAGTCTATACATCTTCCGGACAAATCTTGCTTCATCCTCTTGTCTCAGTTACTTAAGGGTAATTTCACTGCAGGTCAGTCTTGGTGTGGTTGTGTACTAGGAACTACGTTCTTTAGGGTTTTGTGTTCAGCCTTAAAACCAGGCTTCTGCATATATCTCCCTGGATGTTGGTCTTTTTCCTTCTGTTTATGTCCTTTGCTTGGATATTATCTGCAAAAAGTAAGTTGGATCCTATTTTTTCAAATGAATACCCCTTCTCTTTCTACTACCTACCATGTGCATGCACACACACACACAAACAAAACAAACAAAACAAACAAAACATACACACACACTAAAACAAAACAAACAAAAAACAAACAAAACACACACACACACACACACACACACACACAAAGACACATTCCCAGGACCTCCTCTGAGGGCAGCACCCATATGGTTGCTGAAGGATTTCCTTCCTGCCTGCTGTGTGAGGCCTGCTAGCTTAGTCTCTATAAAATGACCTATTTCTCAACTGGAATTGGACTCCATGCTAATTGCTTGCCTGGAGTGTGACTTATTTCTGGAAATTTCCATTATTGTGTCGAGTCTCTGGCTGGGCATTCCCCTTATTACCGGTTTCTAGAGCTCATCCTCCAACCTCTGTTCACATGTTACCTACAAAGCAGATTTTTGTATGTTTGTTTGTTTTAATTCAATCTACCTTTCTGCTTTGTCATGCTGTAATGAACACTTTCTCACCAGGCAATCATGTCATAAAGTAAGCCATATATTGGAGAAACTTAGATGTAAACTTTAGAAATTCATTCTCAAATTAGTGCAGACCCAACGACTAGTTAGAGACAGCTGTCCTCATGTTGCAATATCACTAGGGTGACTTGGTTCTGGCTCTGGAGCCCAGGACAAATTGATCACCACAAATATCTCTAGATACACCTACACTCCCTTATTTATATGAATATATGTAGTGAACACCATAAGGAGTTCTAGAGTGCACACCCCTTTAATTGGGACCTCCTGTGAAATTCCCTCTGTGCCGCATCAGTGGAAGCTACATCTATTTCAGGACCATAGTCATTTGGTAGGATGCTCCTTTCACAGAATGCTTTTGGTGAAGCATGCACAGATGAGGATGCCTGTTGTCTGTATTTCAGGAGAATGGATGATGAAGAAGAAAGATGGTATTTATGCCAAGGCTTCAAAAATCTCACAAGCTGCTCGAAATGAGAATTTTGCATTTGCACTAATTTGCACCAAAATATTCCCATAGTGAAGAAGACAAGCTAGATCACTGACATTAGTCAGGGTTCTGTAGATATCTGTATATTTATATTATAAAGAATTGGCCCACATGACTATGGAGGCTGAGAAGTCCTAAGACCTTTAGTCTGAAAGTATGAGAACCAGGAGAGCCAATGGTGTAAGTTCCAGTCTAGGTTTGACGGCAGGAGAAGACCAAGGTCCCAGCTAGAGACCACAAGCATATGACAGCGAGAGTGAGTTCTCTCTTGCTTGGTTTTTGTTCTACTCAATCCTTAATTGGTTGGCTAAAGTCTACTCAAAGTGGGAAGAGCAATCTGCTTTACTGGATCCATCCATTGGAATGTTACTCTCATTCAGAAATAATCTGGCAGACACATCCAGGATAATGCTTAATCAAATATCTGGGACCCTAGGGCCTATTCAAGTAATTATAAAATTAACCATCACAAGTCTACCTCTTGTCAACGTCACCCATATGCATCTTCCTGAGTCATATTGAATCTCCAAGTAAAGATAATAACAAGGTCATAATTCCACCTAACATGATATACCTATTTTGTGTACAACTGGGAATGAATTCATCCCTTCCCCAGAAGAGAAGGTAAAGTCCTCAAGTGATGTTTACTCTTCTCCTTTGTATTCAAGAACTTAAATATAATATTAATAATACTTAAATACTATGATATAAAGTCAATAAGTCTTATGTTACATCATAAAGGATGAGATAGGGAAGAAAACAAAGCTATTTGATATGTGTGTGTGTGCGTGATACATACACACACCTGTTAATTACAAAATAAGGGGGAGTATTCATGACAATTACAGCCCCTATTTCCATAACTTGTCACCAGGTTGTAGTTGGTACTTGTAACTACCTTCTTCCACTACCCATTATGTGCTCCTTTTGCCTTCAGCAAATACCTCAGCAAGCATGGATCCTTACCTGATGGACTGACACAAGCCTTCATTCCTGAAGGGTCTGGGCCATTCATAGTTCTATCTGGATTGGGATGTTGTAATTTTTCATTGACTTTAATTACAGGACATACGTAGTAATAGCAAAAGACACCCTGAGGAATCTCCTGTATTCCAGATATACTCTTCCTTACCCCTATTGTAGAGTAGCAGTGTAATTTCCCCTTGGTATTCAGGATCAATCATCCCAGCCAGCACAGTACCTCCCTTCTTTTTTGATTCAGAAGCATGACAATTTCAGTGGGGCTGGGTGGTAGTCTTAACTTCCAGTTTGATGGAATCATTGTTGGGTCTCCTGGTGGAAGTATTTTTCCTTTTGGAACTAAGACCTCCAGGCAAGCAGAGCATAAGGTCACAGGAACAGGAGGTAAAAACTTTTATAGTTATCATTGGGTGTAATAGTGAGTGGTGCCACTTCTATTTTTACCTCTTGATTCCTAGACTCATGAATCCTGGCTATAGGAGAAACAGCACCATATATCAGATCCTGATTCAGAGCATATACAGCCTGCTGGAGAATGTTGCCTCTGCTCAGCAAAGTAGGGGTACTTAGCTGGTGCTGCAGTTGAGTCTTCAAATGACCCCCTCATCATTGCTTTGGGGCAGGTGCTTCAGGATGGTGAGGAACATGATAAAACCAATGAAGTCCATGAACATAAGCCCATCACCACACTTGTTTGCTGTGAAGTGAGTATCTTGGTCGAAAGCAGTGCTGTGTGGAATACTATGATGGTGGATAAGACATTCTGTAAGTCCACAGATGGTAGTTTTAGCAGAAGTATTACATGCAGGGAAGGCAAACTTGTATCTACAGTGTCCATTCCTGTAAGAAAAAATCATTATCCTACTATGATGGCAGTAATTGGCATTTAGAAGTGAGGTGCTGTAACAAATATAAAATAAAGTAAAAGCATTTTTAGACCTGGCTAATGGTTAGAGACTGGAAGAGTTTTCAGGTGCATGCTAGGAAGAGCCAGAATTGCCATGATAGGACTGTTAAAGGTGATTCTAGGGAGGACTCAGAAAGAATAGAGGAGAGCTAGAGAGAAAGCTTTCATTTTCTTAGGGAATACATAAATAATCATGAATAGGATGTTGCTAGAAATATGCACAGTAAAGACCATTCTGTTGAAGTCTCATATGGAAAAGAAAACTCTGTTATTGAAAACTGGAGGAAAAGCAGTGCTTGTTATAAAGTGACAAAGAGCTTGGCTGAATTGTGTTCTAGTGTGTTGTGGAAGGCAGAACTTGTGAGCAATAAAATTGAAAATTTAGCTGAGGAAATTTCCAAGCCAAGCATGGAGGAAGCATTTTGATTCCTCCTGACTGCTTGTAGTAAAATGTGAGGGGGAGAGAGAAACTGAAGATGCAATTTTTAAGCAAAAAGGAACTAGAACTTGGAAATGGTGAAAATTCTCAGCCTACCCAAATTACAAAAATGACAATGCTTGCTTTGAATAGAACAGTAAGGGTGTGGCTGCACAACCATTTGATAAAGAGATCATAGGTGCAGCTTGTGAACTTAATCAACCATTTCAGCAGAGGCCGAGAGTAGAGATGGGATGTTAACAGCAAAGGCAGTGCAGTTCAAACTAATGGAGACAGAGAATACAGGACAAAATGAAGGAAAAGTGTTGGACTTCTTGGCTTCTATAAGATGGAAGAATACAGTTATTTGGCTGCAAACATATGCTGTTCTTCATTAAAAGGGAAGAAGGATCCCTTTTAATTCAGGCAAATCAGAGATCATCAGGACAGCCAGTCCCACCACAGGCCCACAGTGCACAGGCCTTGCAGAAAAGATCAAGTAAACTTCAGTTTCAAAGTGTGGGAACACTGTCCCTGCAGAGAGTTGTGGCATGGATGGTAGGCCACTAAGCCTTGGGGGTGACATTGGCACCCCAGTAGCTCTGGAGAGCAGAACACTGAGCCAGAGAGGGTACTTCTCTAGCCTTGGCTCTCATAGAATTTACCTTGCCTGGATTTAGACTTCCTTGGGACCTGTCATCTCTTCTTTAATTCCTATTTCTAACTTCTAGGAAGAGAATATCTATCCTGTGCCTGTCCTACCAATGTACATTTTGGCTTTTACAGGTACACAGATGGAGAGAAATTTTGCCTCAGGATGAATTATATCTCTTATAAGTATCTCATTTAGATGATATTTAGATGAGACTTTGGACTTTTGACTTTAGAGTTGATACTAGAATGAGTGAAGATTTTTGGGGCTGCTGGGGTGGAATGGTTATATTGTGCATGCTAGATGGGCATGACTTTGGGGGCTCCAGGGCAGAGTTATGGAATAAATATTTGTATACCCTCAACATTTATATTTGAAGCCCTAGCCTTTTATGGGATGATATTGGAGACAGGGCCTTTGAAGGTAATTAGGTTTAGTTGAGGTTGTGAGGGTGGAGTCTTCATGGTGCCATTAGTGCCCTTATAGGAAGAGATTGGGGAGCTAGCTCTCTCTGTGTTTGCCATGTAAGGCACAGCAAGAAGGTAACCATCTATCTGCAAGGCAACCAGAGAACCCTCAACAGAACCCAACCATGCTGGCACCTGGTCTCAGGCCTTCCAGCCTCTAAAACTGTGAGAAATACCTGTTGCTTAAGCCACCCGGTTTTATGACATTTTGTTATAGCAACCATAGCAGACTAATGCAGGTTGTTCCCCTTTCTTGACTATTATGGATAATGTTGCTATGAATATTTGTGTGGAAATGTTTACAGGGACATATGTTCTCATTTCTCTTGGGTATATACCTAGAAGTAGAATTACTAAGCCTTCTTATGAAGGTTTTATGTTTAACTTTTGAGACACTGCCAAACTGTCTTATAATGTAATTGTACTATTTTACAATTCTATCAGCAATGTGCAAGAAATTCCCATTTCTCCATATCCTCACCAACATATTATTACCTACTTCATTCATTATAGCCCTCTTAGTGCTTGTGAAGTACTGGCTCATTGTGGTTTTAATTCGTGTCTCCCTAATGACTAATCATGTTGAGCATCTTCTCATGTGCTTATTAGACATTCATACATCTTCGGAGAAATGTCTGTTCATGTTTTTTGCCCACTTTTGGATTGGCTCTTTGTCTTCTTCTTATTAAGTTGTAGGTATTCTTTATAAATTCTGGATGCAAGTCCCTCACCAGATTTGTGTCTGCAAATATTTCTGAATTGTTTGATTCTGAATTGTTGAGAATTTTGAGGAGACTACTGAATGTAGGCCCTAAGACATAGGATATTTCATGCATGGCACCCACAGCCTTCTTTTCACAGACAGCATTTCTTCTAGTAATTTCTGGTTGTGTGAAAAATCAAGCAGTTTATATTGTCAGATGGATCCACCAAATGTCTCTTGGATGCCAGAAAACTGCTGATGTACTTCCCTATTAGGTTTGGAGGTGGGGGGAGGGGGGATATGGCTTCTTTTACCCATTGGTAACAAACACTCAAAGAAAACTTCCAGTTGATTACAGAAATTTTTGATGCTACAGTGAACAAATGATTTTGGATATCCATTCAATTTATTACTTATTGACAACATGTTGAAATCTGAAGAGTTCAGCCTCTAGGGGAGTACAGAGCACAGGTACATGGCTTACCTGGCATGTGCTTCCTTCTACACAGGCCTTCCTAACTTTTCAGATAATGCATTTGGAATTTACAACTTTCCTCACTGACTGTGACCTGATTTGAAAACACTTGTTCTAGGCAACCTACAGAATGGGAGAACATTTTTACAATCTACCCATCTGACAAAGGGCTAATATCCAGAATCTACAAAGAACTTAAACAAATTTACAAGAAAAAATCAAACAACCCCATCAAAAAGTGGGCAAAATATATGAACAGACACTTCTCAAAAGAAGACATTTATGCAGCCAACAGACACGTGAAAAAATGCTCATCATCACTGGCCATCAGATAAATGCAAATCAAAACCACAATGAAATACCATCTCACACCAATGAGAATGGCGATCGTTAAAAAGTCAGGAAACAATAGGTTCTGGAGAGGATATGGAGAAATAGGAACAGTTTTACACCATTGGTGGGACTGTCAACCATTGTGGAAGACAGTGTGGCAATTCCTCAAGGATCTAGAATTAGAAATATCATTTGACCCAGCAATCCCATTACTGGGTATATACCCAAAGGATTATAAATCATGCTGCTATAAAGACACATGCACATCTATATTTACTGTGGCACTATTCACAATAGCAAAGACTTGGAACCAACCCAAATGTCCATCAATGATAGACTGGATTAAGAAAATGTGGCACATATACACCATGGAATACTATGCAACCATAAAAAGGATGAGTTCATGTCCTTTGTAGGGACATGGATGAAGCTGGAAACTATCATTCTGAGCAAACTATCGCAAGAACAGAAAACCAAACACTGCATGTTCTCACTCATAGGTGGGAATTGAATAATGAGAACACTTGGACACAGGATGGGGAACATCACACATCAGTGCCTGTCATGGGGTGAGGGAGGGGGTAGGGATAGCATTAGGAGATATAACTAATGTAAATGACGAGTTAACAGGTGCAGCATGCCAACATGGCACATGTATACTTCATTTTTATCTGCTTCATTTCAATTTGATTTTCATGAGAATTCTGTTTTGAAGGAATCCTGAGTGTACTTGTTATAGATTGATACTTCAAAAAAAGTCGAATGAGGAGAGCCATGCAAGAAGGAAGTGATATATGGAGGTGACTTGAGCAGGAATAGGGAGGTCTCTTCATGAGGTAATGCTCACAGTGTCTTGGTTTTTATTTTCTATGTTTGTGAAAAAGGCAACTCTTATATTGTCCCAGAGCAACACAAGCAATAATAGGAACTATGTGTCACAACATATTTAGTTGTTTTTATATTCATTTCACTATATGATTGCAATTCTAACAACTGTAAGTTTCTTCTCCTCTCTGGAATGTGGGGATTTCACATGGGCATATTGCTGGGGCACGTGCCTACCTCCCCACTCCAGTGCATGTTTAAAATTTAATACAGGTGAGGAAAGAAGTAAGGATTTATAAATCTCATATAAGACTATAGAAATTTGATCTGTTGAATAGAACTTTATGGGCCTATTTTTTAAAATTTCATTTTACTTTAAGTTCTGGGATACATGTGCAGAACATGCAGGTTCGTTACATAAGTAAATGTGTGTCATGGTAGTTTGCTGCACCTATCAACCCTTCACCTAGGTGTTAAGCCCAGCATGCATTAGCTATTTGTCCTGATGCTCTCCCTCCCCACATCCTTGCTACAGGCCCCAGTGTGTGTCGTTCCCCTCCCTGTGTCCATGTGTTCTCATTGTTCAGCTCCCATTTTTGAGTGAGAACATGTGGTGTTTGGTTTCTGTTTCTGTGTTAGTTTGCTGAGGATGATGGCTTCCAACTTCATCCATGTCCCTGCAAAAGACATGAACTTATTCCTTTTTATGACTGCATAGTATTCCATGGTGTAAATGTGCCAGATTTTCTTTATCCAAATGCCCATCTATCATTGATGGGCATTTGGGTTGGTTCCATGTCTTTGCTATTGTGAACAGTGCTGCCATGAACATATGTGTGAATGTATCTTTATAATAGAGTCCTCAATGATTTAGAACCAGAAATGCCATTTGACCCAGTAATCCCATTACTGGGTATATACCCAAAGGAATGTAAGTCATTCTGTTACAAAGATACCCCATTTTTTTTAATGCCTGAGTTTTTCCCTTAAGAGCTAGGATTCTTGCATGGATCATCTCACTGAATTCTATAGGTTTTCTCTGAAATTTTAGCACCATACATATTTTTCTGTAAAATGATCTATTGGGGAAAAAAAGAGATGAGTAAAGCCAGTAGGAAAGTAGATTTAGCAAAATGGAAAAGGGATGCATCAAGCTTGTAATTTGGGTAGGAATTTAAGACACTGTTTATATTAGGGTGCTGTTTGTATTAGAATGCTAATTATATTAGTATGCTATTCATTTTAGGTTAATTTGGATGACAGCCTAACATTAAATGAGAAAGAGGAGAACATTGTGGGAAATTTCCTGTGATTCTCTGGGTAGCTGCTCATTGACAAAAGGAAATGAGGATTACATTACTACAAGGAAAGTTCCAACCATCATGTCAACCCTGACATTAATTCACATTTTAAAAGCCAGTTTGGATTTTCTTTTATTTCACACAGTTGATTCTATTCTCATTTTTCACACATTGAAAATTATTATGTGCACAAAAGAACGACTTTTTTCTTTTTTTTAACTTTTTTAAAAAATTATTTTACTTTAAGTTCTAGGGTACATGTGCACAATGTGCAGGTTATACCCATGTGAAATCCCCACATTCCAGAGAGGAGAAGAAACTTACAATTGTTAGAACTGCAATCATATGATGAAATGCATATAAAAACAACTAAATACGTCGTGACGCATAGTTCCTATTATTGCTTGTGTTGCTCTGGAACAATATAAGAGTTGCATTTTTCACAAACATAGAAAATAAAAACCAAGACACTGTGAGCATTACCTCATGAAGAGACGTCCCTATTCCTGCTCAAGTCACCTCCATATATCACCTCCTCCTTGCATGGCTCTCCTCATTCGACTTTTTTTGAAGTATCAATCTACAACAAGTACACTCAGGATTCCTTCAAAACAGAATTCTCATGAAAATCGAATTGAAATGAAGCAGACAAAAAGGTAGAGATCATCCCTACTTCTTTCCTGAATTCTTTTAGGTCTGTGGCATTAGCCCAATATTTAGTTTCATTTCTTAAAACATGATTTCTTCTAGATATTGATTTGTACCAACACCACCCATATGAAGAATGCTGGGGTCATTAATCACTCAGTGTTAGATCCAGGAATACCGAATCACAGAAAGCATACCATTTGACCTTACCCTGAGTTAAATGTGGGTTCTTGAAAACCTGTTTAATACATTTTAGTAAACGAAATTATTTTAAATACACGGAGAGGTCTGCACGTTTAGCAACAGGCTATGGTGGATTCTAGGAAGTGATCAAGCAGAGTGTTTCAATGTCAGTAACTGCCTCCTGATTGGTTTTTTCTAAGAGTATGGAGTATAGTGTGTGTCTCTTGCATTTGTAGTATGTCTGCTCCTGTCTGTGCCATAAGGAGCGCTTCTTAGGCCCACACTGGTGTTGTGTATGAGGGGGGATGAATTCATGAGGAAACAGGCTTTAAGTTCTCACAACTTGGCATCATCTGCCGGTCTCTTTTCTCTCCATCTAATTACTAACAAGGGGCTAGACCCAATAGGGGATCCCAGAGAAAGTATCGCCCACTTCCTGAAAGCTTCTACAGGCTAAGCCCTTGCTAGAGACATACAAAGCTGAAAGCAGAGTCTGATAAACGTGTCAAAGCAGGGACAAGTTTTGACTTTATGGAAATAACATATTTCCATGTACCACAACCAGTAGAAGAGAAGGTCTCATATTCTTGGGCTTTTGGGGTGCCATATATCTATGTCTGTCTTCAGCTACATCTTCATTTGTGTCTATATATCTATATCCATAATCATCGATTTATCTATCTCTTCCCTCTTATCTGACATCTGTTTCCTCAATCTCTCCAGTCTTTCCCTCAGAGCCGCCCTATAACCCATCACCTAGTGTTTCTACTTTCCTCTGTCAGGTACCTCCTCTGCTCCTCCTAAGAGGAAGGAGTCCTAAATCCTTGGCCCCTTAATATGCTTAAATTCCCTGGCAGTTGAGAATTTAGCCTCAGGCTAATAAAGACCTTTCTTTACTTACAGTTTTGTGGTACTCAATAGGGAAGGAGTAGGTTTAAGAAAATGGTGGTGCTCTGATGCCAGTTCTATTTATTTGTGAAAGAGGTCTGTAGCTGACTACCTAAGATCTTGCTCGCCACTGTCAGATTTATTTTCTTCCTAGGCAAACAGAGTCTGGTCCCTTACAAGGAATCATGTGACTTGCTTACTAGAATTTTGCACCAACTTGTTATAAAACAACTTTTTCTAAAGCAGTTTCTAAGCATTTGACTTCTCCTCAGTTTACTTATGCTTTAAGAGACCTTCATGTTGTGGAAAATATCTCTTATCTATCCAGAATGAATGAATTACCACTGATAACAAAAAGTCCACACACTTGGGGTATGTAGGTGTAGGATAATTCTTAGTTTATTCTTCCGCATATGTAATGCCATGACCATCTTCAACTGCTTAGAGTATAAGAGCTTACTATGTTGCTAAGTTTTCAAATTAGCTCCTTATGAATAGCCAAGTGCAGATTAGCAGGAACTTGAGCCTCTACAGGAATAAAGCCTTCTGCCTCCATTTATCTAAAAATTCAGGGAGCCTGCTCAGTCTGTAGGGACCAGTTGTATTCCTGATCCTTTATCTAGAGATAAGTGCAGAATCTAGTCAGTTTGCTACCAGGGTCTTGTCTTGGGTCCTGATTACCATTGCTTTGCAACCATGAGGAAGGCATTAGTGATGCAGATGGCTGCAGAAAATACAAGTGTTCTTTGCAGGCAGAAGGCCCCCTCTCCTTAGTATCCTAGTTGGCCAGAGGCGTGCATCTTGGGCTCCTTTGGTTACACCATCTTTAGGTGATACTTATGTGCTTAGCCAACCCCGTGGAGAATATTGGTGAACCATCTACCCCTCATGTCCTTACTCATCACTGGGCTCCAGCATTCTCTTTTCTATACCTTGAACACACAAAGCTTAATAACTCCTAAGAATATTTGCACAAACTACTCCTCTGCCTGAAAATATTTGCCCCTGATATTTTCAGGGTTCATTGTCCTTGAGATCCCTAATGTCAGGCCTGGCATCACTCTGTATTAATTCTCTGCACAGCATTCATCACCATTTGATATGTATATTTGTTTGTTGCTTACTGTTTACCTCTCCTTAATAGAAGGTAAGCTCTTTGGGAGTCTGGACTTAATCTGCCTTTTATACTTTTGTATTTTCAGTTCATAGAAGAGTGCTTGTATAGGGTAGGTAAATATTTGTTGAGTAAATGAATACTTGAATGATTTTTCTTGTTATTTATGACTTCTTACCTTTGTCTTGCTTAAAAACTACAATGTCAATTTTTTTAGGACAATGATTTTCCTTATAGTTTTCTGAAAGTTTAGTCATTTTTGAAAAAAAAACAGTGGGAATGAAGAGAGGAGACAATCATTTATAGGACATTCATAGAATTTTATTTACAGGAAAGCTAGTTTTGATGATTTCTCTAAGTAAAAGTTATTTATTTCCTCTATCCCTCTGTTCTCTCTCTCGCTTGCTATTTTTCTTCCTTTTTCTTTACCTTCCTTTCTTTTAGCTTGGTCTTTATTTGTACATTGTTTATAGATGAAGGCAGGCAGGTCACAGGGAGGAGCACATGGAAAGAGAAGGCATCCTGATCCTTGGTTCTTTGCCTATTCACTCTAAACCGACCTTGACAAATTAATAAAGAGATACGTAAGGCCTTGACATTTTACTCTAAATTATGTTTTATATTAATCAACTATATACAGTTAACAAAAACAAATATGTCTATAAATCTAATAGAAATGCCTATTCTGTTTAATTTTCTATTTCTGAATATAATAGTTTTATATATTAATTTTTCAATTTTATAGAATATTTATTAATATTCTGCTCTGAAGGATTAGTTCTTTTAGTTAGTTATTTTTCAATTTCTGTCTCTCCCCAACTTACAGGTAACTCCTCTATTGTCCTAATATTGCTAAATCAATATTAAGTGTTTATATTGTTCTGCCTATGAAATATTGCTCACAGACAAGTTAACTACAGTTCTGTAATTACAAATACTCTCTTGTGCAGCTTTTTACTTTCTTGCGAGTTAAAAATTACATTCTTTTTCATTTGCTTAATTTTGTATGTACCTATTAATTCATTCCTAATTTTGCAAGAAAGTTGTAAAGCTCCTCTCAGTAAGATCAAACACACCCAGAAATTGAATCTATTAGTTTTATTTTCTTTCCACTGGAAGACCTCTTTCTTGAATCCTTCCATTTTCCTGCTCCACATTGGCCAGTTTGCACTCTAGGCCAGGTATCTGCTAACTTTTTCTGTAAAGGGCCAGATAGTAAATACTTTAATTTTGTGGGTCATGAAGTTTTCATTGTTGCTACTAATCTCTGACATTGTAGTGAAAAATCAGCTCTACACAATACATAAATGAATGGAAATAGCTGTGTTTCAATAAAACTTTATTTATACAAGTAGACTGCCATCCCACTGCCATAGTTTTTAAACTCCTCAAACTATGGCAGCGGGATGGCAGTCTACTTGTATAAATAAAGTACTGCTTCCCAGCTGTCATCCTAGGTCAACTTTCACCATCATCTTGTGAAGTTCATTCACGTCTCTCCTATATTTAATTTCCTGTTTTTGGATCTAATTTCTTACTTTTTCTTTGTTTTCTTTCTTGGTGAAACTCACCTTTCTGATAAAACTTAGCTTTCTAATAAAAGTTGCATGGTAGGTAATATTTTGAGACCTTGGTTGAGTGAAAGTGTTTGTATTTTCCTCTACCACTTCCTTGATGGTTTGTCTGGGTACTGAATTTTAGGTTGGAAGTTAGTTTCTGACAATATGAAGATATTGCCCCATGGCATTCTAGTTTCCATTGCTCACTTTAAGAAGTCTGATGCCATTCTGATTGCCAATTTTAAAAACTGACTGATTTTTCAATCTTCTTTTTTTTCCTTATTTTCTAGAAAGTGTTTTGGATATACAAAATGCTATAGATGGTCATATGAAAATATCCATGTGCCTACCACATAGCTTTAAAAATGGAGCACAACACAGAGCACAGGTTAAAATTTCACATACACGACTTCCCAATCCTATTTCCCTGTTTCCTTGGCAAAAGTCATCATAATTAGTGTTTTAACTTTCCATGCATTTTTAATTTTATTACATAAAATACATCCCGAGACAATATATAGTACTGATTTGCACATATTCAAATTTAATATAAATGATTTTATATTATATATTATTAATATGTTCTTAAACTTACATTTTTCTTTTTATGTTTATAAGATTTATCTGTGTTGATACATGCAATTCTATTTATTACTTTCTTTAATTAAAGGACACAAGTTTCTGCTTCAAAATGGCCACTAAATAGCTATAGCAATGATGAACTAGGACCTACATTAAGGCACATCATTATGACATTTTAGAATTCTAAATGTGAGATCCTGAAAGCTTCCAGAGAGAATAATTAGGTCACGTGGTGTGCCAAACAGTCATCTGTATATAAAACTATTCCTATTCTTCTGTGCTTTAGGAGACTAAAAGCGTGCTAGCTCTATTTATTAGACTATTGACTGCTGGGTTCTAATTATGTTCTATCATAGAAGACCCTGGGATGAGATTGGAAGGTGGGAGAAAGAAAAGAACCATATTACTTCTAGGAACAGTCCCCCTGGTGCCTCTTCATGCTCCATTATAAGCTGCATGGCACCTTCAGCAGGGCAAACAAAGTGCAGGCTCAGGTGTCCAGCCAGGGATAATGGCAGCTTCCTCATCTGGATAACACTCAGATCTCTCTCGCCACTTCAGAATCTGACTTCTCTCCTTTGTTTCTGCAGCTCTCCTATCACCTCAGTAACCAGTTCCCTGCATTCAATATAGCTCTGTTTTCATACTTTTCCTTGATTTACACATTTGGTTTCTGCAATATGACTGACCAACTTTTCTACAAATTCTCCTACTGCAAGCACCTAGAAATGCTGGATGAAATATATATATATATATATATATATATAATGAATATATATATTATATATATACACAAAATAAAATTTCATTTAAATTATTGGTTTAGTACAAAAGAATGTAAAGGAAATACTTATGGGCCAGAAACAAAGTAGGAAGTGAAATTTTAAACTTTAAAAATAACAAGTTTTTAGTGAGGATTTGAAGCAATTGAGCCCCCATAACCTGTTAGGGGAAGTATAAATTGATATGGCTTTGGAAAGCAGTAGCGTTCTTTACTAGCAACAGCTAGTAAAGAAGATGAGCATTCCTCAGGACTCAGGTATCATAGTTCGAGATATACACAGCCTAGATAAATTCTCTCATATTTGCCAAAGGAGAAATGTCTAATGAAGATTATAGCAGCATTGTTTACAGTAGTGAGAACTGGTGTATCTATCAAAAGGAGAAATGATAAATTGTGGTATGGCAAAAAGTAGTGTAGAATACACCGGTTAAAATTAATGAGTATGGCCTGTGTGAATGTTGATAAACCTCAAAAATGTAATCTTGGTTGAAAAAAGCTATTTGTGAAAACTTGTGATTACTCATTCTTTATATGAAAATTTTAAACATGCAAAATAATGCTGTATGTTGTTTACAAATGTAGGGTACTGAGTAAAAGTATGAATATAAGTAAAAGCATGCATATAAATTATAAATACCAGATTCTAGACATTGATGAGCTCTGTGGAGGAGCCAGAAGTGCTGGATACATTCGAAGGACACAGAAAGATACAACTGATTGTGTAATGTTTTATCTGTAAAGAAAAAAATATCTAAAACAAATATGGCAAAACAGATTTTGTGTAGCTGGACTCACGGGGATTATTCAAATGTTCATTTTCTCTATTTTTTGCATATTTGGATTAAAAATAACATATAGAGTTATTAGGCATGGGAATTTAATACCCCATTATGATATTCAGGGCTCAAAATCAGTCATATATATTTTGATTTTAATGGAAGAATCTTTAAAGTCATTGAGATTGTTAATTTTAATTTATTACATGAAAGGAGTGTCTCTAAAATATTACCATTTTATGTTACCCTCAATTGTAGTTTAAACTTTGTGCATGTTATCTGGGTGTGGTGGTACCTGCCTATAATCCTAGCTACTTGGGAGGCTGAGGTGGAGGATTCCTTGAGCCCAGGAGTTCGAGGCCAGCCTGAGATTTCTCTGGTTTTGTTTTGTTTGTAGTGAGACCTGTCTTTATACATGAAACAACACAAAACACAAATTTTTGTATGTTTTGAAATGTAAAACAGTATGCTTAGCCCTAACATTTTTGGAGACTGGAATAAGGATCCACTTGAAAACCCACCTACAATTATAACTCATGCTAAAAAACTTTTAAATAAAATATGTTAAATATGTTATAGCTAAACCTTAATACCGACAAATCAAATAATGTCTTAAAAATGAATAAAAATTAACAAAATATTAAAGGTGTCTTCAGTCACTAATTATCATTACATGTGTCCAGATATTCAGTATGATGAGATGACAATATTTGGATGTAAATAACAAAATAAAACATATAATTTGTAAATTCACATATGTTTATTCTATACATTATTTTTCTGGTTTTAATTTCAGACAATTCTGTTTCATAATTAAAATTGTGTTTTGCTACAAGGAGGAACCAAAGAATTGAATAATAAAATATAATCATATTCGAAGTGAACAAAATTATATTCTCATTAAAAATAAAACTAAAATGAATACAACATCTAAAACATTAAAAAGTTCCTCCTAAAATATCTTAAAATTTCTTTTATAAATAAAAGAGAAATACAAATTCTACCATTAAAATTTAAAATAAAACTATATAAGTAAGGTTGAAACATTTTCTTACTTTTTGAAAAAGTTAATGGTTAATAGAATCTTATAAAGTATTTGTACGAAAATAAAACTTTTCTCCATTCCAGGGCTCTATGTCCCTTTCTGTCAATATCAAGGAAAGGATCACACTTGATTTACACTTAATCTACATCTCCAGCTATTCAGATTTTAACTGGACATAAACTTGTTTAGTGTTGTAAAATGATCCTTGGCGCCATGGGCCACTGTTGTGAACACCTTGTTAATTTGTAAGGTTCTCTGGAATCACCAATTGGAACAGAAAGAGAAGCTACAAATGAGAGCTAGGCACTAGAGGGAAATGATATGTCTATTGCATTCATTTTATCTAAGAGAAAAATACTGACAAGTTAATTAATTTGTTTTCTCCCTTTTCCAATCAAACCCTCCCCTCACTTCTAAGCCACGTGCATTCTTCAGGCTGGCTCTTCACAACCTGCAAACCCATGCCTGTTGGGACCAATTGCCTTTTGTAAGAAAACTGAGGGCAAGAGGTGTGGCTTCCAGAGATGAAGTCACCAGCAGGGACATTTAGGGGACAGGTTGTGTAGTGCCTAATCCCAAGTGACAAAGGAGCTTGTATGCTCTTTAATAAATGTGTTTTTTGTGTGATTTTTTGGGGCCCAAGTGGGGGACTCCTCTTGCCAGGGTCTGAAGCCTGTGCTGTTAAAAATATCTTAAGATCAGAAAAATTAATTCTATTTGATTTCCAAGAGTCTCGAAAATGAGTCATGTGTCTTGGGCTGGTCATACAGTATGGTATATCTATGCAAATGAATAGAATGAAAATAAGTCAATTTTAAATAAAGTGAAGAGAGAACATGTTAAAATTATCATGAAAATTCTTTCCCCAAAAGATTTTTTAAATCTCATTTTTGTGTTTGAGGCAGTCTTTTTTTTTTTTTTTTTTTTTTTTTTTTTTTTTTTTTAGACAGAGTCTCGCTCTGTCGCCCAGGCTGGAGTGCAGTGGCGCGATCTCGGCTCACTACAAGCTCCGCCTCCCGGGTTTACGCCATTCTCCTGCCTCAGCCTCCCGAGTAGCTGGGACTACAGGCGCCCGCCATCTCGCCTGGCTAGTTTTTTTGTATTTTTAGTAGAGACGGGGTTTCACCATGTAGACCAGGATGGTCTCGATCTCCTGACCTCGTGATCCGCCCGTCTCGGCCTCCCAAAGTGCTGGGATTACAGGCTTGAGCCACCGCGCCCGGCCGAGGCAGTCTTAAAAGATAACAATGCATGCCACCTCCAGCACTCTAGTGGAGGTTTTGGCATCTCATTAGCCCTTGCACCAACCCCATGACTTCGTTGTATTTTGAGACGCAGTGGTTTTGCAGCTTCTCATTAGTAGAACTGAAATTCAAACCAGAGCTGGGCAATTTCAGAGCTCTTTCTCTCAACCACTTTGTCAAGCTGTGGGTCCTCAGGAATACATGGTTTGTACAGGTGAATGGATGAACAAATGCAATCTGTCCATTCAATGAAATATTGCTCAGTCATCAAAAAGAATGAAGTTCTGATACATGCCTCAGTGTGAACGAACCTCAGAAACATCATTCTCAGTGAAAGAAGCCAGGCACAAAAGACCACATACTGCATGATTCAATTTAAATGAAATGTGTGGAACAGGCAAATTCAGAGAGACAGGAAGTAGATTTGTAGTTTCCAGAGACTGGAGGGCAAGGAGAGTAAGGAGTGACTGTTCCATGGGTGAGGGGTTTTACTCTGGAGATACAGAAATGTTTTGGAACCAGGGAGATTCGTACAACAATGTCAGTGTACTAAATGCCACTGAATTATACTTTAAAATTGTTAATTTTATGTTATAGAAATTTAACCTCAATAACAAACATGCATAATTTTTATTTTATTTTACCATAAAGTGATTTCTGCACTTTTATCATCTCAATGCTAAACCATATGTCTGCTATGAAATTTTACTTTGGGGCCCTTTTAATAAAACAAGACAGCATTTTTACACAATGTTATTGATCTTATACAATTTGAAATTGTTAAGAGAGGCAATTTATAATATGTGCAAGTATATATGCACTCAAATGCACTTATTTATTGGTTGTTGTATGTGTGGTGGTAGTGGGGATGTTGAAGGCAGGGTGATGGGAGAGATATGAAATCAGAAACCGAGATGTAGATGTGGAAATATACCGTAAGTGGCCCTTGCTTCAGAGGGACCACACTCACACAGCTAAGTTCCTATAAGGTCACAGACATGGTTCTGTACTTTGAGATGTTGCTGTTGCCTGCAGATTCTAGGCTTGGGTCTCTGCAGCCAGCTATGGAGGGGGAAGAAAAGTAAGGAGGAGGGTGGCTTACATACATGGGGGTAAAGCAGACACGTTGTAACAGGTGGCGGCAGGGCTCTTCTGACCCTAGGCCCCTGATTCTTTTGTGTCCTTCATGAGTTTTGCTCACTCTCCCTCCTTATGTGGCTGTTTTTAAAGTGCATACTGTTTCTCCAGCCTGCCCTCTTCCTTTTACCCACCAGTTTCTGGGGTTAGCAACAAATAGGTGTTTAAGGGGAGTAGCCATTGAGATCAGACATGCTATGTGGAGAATGGTGACTCATAGACTTGGTGGGCAGACAAACCCAATGCCCAGGAAAACCAGCAAAGACTTGTGGTGACCCTCCTTTTTTGGAAAGCTCTCAACACTTGGCAAATATGTTCTCTGGCATTTGAGGCCATAGCACAGACTATAAGCTCTCATTAATGAATTTATTATTATTTTTTGAGAGAGAGTTGTGCTGTGTCACCCTGGCTGCAGTGCAGTGGCATGACCTCAGCTCACTGCATCCTCCACTTCCTGGGTTCAAGTGATTCTCCTGCCTTGGCCTCATGAGTAGCTGGGACTACAGGTTTGTGCCACTATGCCTGGCTGATTTTTGTATTTTTAGTAGAGACGGTTTCACCATGTTGGCCAGGCTGGTTTTGAACTTCTGACCTCAAATGATCTGCCTGCTTCAGCCTCCCAAAGTGCTGCGATTACAGGTGTGAGCCACTGCGCCCAACCTCTTTAATGAACTTAATGCCAGTGACCGGTACATTGCAATTTGATCACATTGTTTCAAACATATTCTGGGACATCCTACAGTTGTACATGCAGAGAGTCATCTTATGTGCTCTACCTAATTTGATTCATTTTGCTTTTCAAATCGTAGTTTAGTGGGCAACTACTGTACAGTGCACGCTGTAGGGAGAATAAAGAAAATAGGTCCAACATTGCAATATACATGGAGCAGGTGCACTTTCGTTATCACACAAAGCAATCCTTTCCCAGATATTTCCAAAAGCTGAAATTGCTGAGCAAAAACAGCTCTTGTATATACAATAAAGGTGTCCAAAAATATAAACTGTTCTATGTAGAAAACAGAATTGATGCATCTAAATGAAAACATTTTATCCAAAACAATTCATATTGGTATAATAAAGTCGTCAGCTTTTTAGCGTACATACCACATTATTAAATATCAAAATATGGGTTAGTAGTAAAGGGCTTATCAGTACTGATTGAAGGGAGATGCTTGAGTTCCTGGTAAATTCTCTGTCTCCCATAAGCGAGCTTACTCAGCTTACTCACCAGGGAATGACCAGAGCCTATGAGTAGATGGCTCATGCCCCTCTGAGTAGAACTCAGGCTTGCACATGGCTAACTTCTCCATGAGTGAACTCATCCTACCCTTTAAACATTGCAGTTTCATCATTTTATTTTGCTTTTTATACTCTTAGGTTAAATATTTCAATATAGAAAGACACACATCCATCGCACATTGTTTAAACACGATGGAAGTAGACAAGAAAGCTAACACTTTTCCCTCAGGGAGTAATTTTAATCAGATAATATTTAGTGTTCAGCTTAAATACTTAGTGGCACTTGCAAACAAATTCCCTTTATGTCGAGGAGATAGATTTTAATTTTCCAGCCCTACAAGAGAGGACAGTTAGATCCCCTGAGAATTTGGGGGTTCATTTTTTTCCAGTTGGCTGCAGTGCGAAGAAGGACGATAGCAGCTTGAGGTCCCCTGGCATTTTCAGAAGCTGCGTATCACTTCTCCCAATTACAGCTCCTTGAGGATGCCATCAGTATGCACCAGTGGTTTCTCACTATATTTCTTTTTTTAGCCAGAAGCAAATGAATATATTATCTGTCCGAAGCAAGACATGGGGCAAATGGATCTGTGAGTCTTGGGTGATTGGGATTCCTCGCTTGCGTGGGGGTGTGACTATACTTCAGAACTCATTTTCACTGATGCTGACATACAAGACAGTCCTCGGAGACGTGTCTATCAAACTGCAACATGCTCTGCAGAAAAATTAGATTACTCATGCTCAGAGGGGGCGATGGCAATTTAGAGTGGCCCCTTAAATGCCAATTACACTTGTATTTACAAAGCAAATTAAAACAACGTATAGGACATTGTTCACACTGGCTACTCGGGCTGTGTATGTACAAGGGTCTGCACTGGTGTTTGGAAACTCGTGAAGAAACGCAAACGTGTGCACACTTGGACACCCACACATGCAGTCAGCATGTACAGCCTTTCCTTTCCCTTTTAAATTTAATTTTAATAACCCTGAAAGGCTCAATTTATCTCTTTAAGTAGCTAGATACACTGTTTTACTATTATTGCCATATAAGTCAGTTGGCAAGTACACTGCTTAAAGTACACTGTGATCCATATCCAAATATCCATTATCTGTGAAAAATTTGCAGGTGGATTCTCTTTGTCTGTCAGAGGAGAGGCTAGAGCAAGGCTTCCTGTGCTCTCCATAAGGAGGCATTACTGGGCTCTGCATTTCATTCACGGCATTTGCATAGTTACCGAAGACAACAGCTGAGTCAAAACCCATAATATGGGCCCAATTCAGTTATGTGCAGGCTTGCCAATAAAAATCTATTTTTTAATTAAAATTAAAGTAATAAATCATGTAAGAAAAAATTATATATTGAAGGTGCAATGAAGTCTCATAGAAGAAAAGAATGGCTCAGGGAAGAGAGATTTTAAAATAATCCAGAGGAGCACATGGTGACTGTTGGCTGAAAACAGACTCTGGTGCATGGGGAGGTTGAGTACTTCACAGCCCCTCATGGAGGGCTTTTCACAACACTGGATAATGAAAAAGCCTGGCTGGGATAAGATTTTCCTCCTCGTAATGATACGAGAGTGCTAGGCTCTTTGAAACTCCCTGAATATGTTCTGAAATGCTAATTGAGCATTTGGATCCCCATCTAGGAGGGTATTTATTTGGATTTACTTGTATCAGCTCAGTGGCAAATTCTGCCGATTCTTGTGATCAATGTAGTAATCGTGGAGGACTTCTTTCATTTACAACACCCCAGACTGTGTGGCACTTGCAGCTTAGCACCAATTTTTTTTCATGTCTCCACATTTCAGTATCTTTTGCTGTATAATGCGGCATGGATTTGTCTATCCAGCATTCTGTCATCCAGAAAACTCTATTAACTTTTGCATCTGTTCTTTGCTGCTATTGGGATAATTGATGTTCATCATTTTGACCCCGAAGCAATTCAGGTGCCTTTTGAATCATGCAGGATTCCATTATATTTCATAGGTGTGGGAGTGAGGGAGTCTCTGGTCCTGAGACAGTGTAGCAGTTTGAGAGTCGCAGCAGTGTCTAGCATAGGACAAGCCAGAGCTTAATAGAAGAAGAAGTCCTCGTTGTTTGGCCAAGAAATGCTTTTCCCTCACTTTTCTCCATCCTTTATGCATGCACCCAGCCCACATTTTCTTTTCTCTTTTTATGACAAAGGCCATTTATTCAAAAAATATAAAGAATTCTCAAAACTTACAGTAAGAAAACAAACATCTCAATAAAAAATGAGCAAAAGGCTTGAGCAGACACTTTCTCAAAGAAAGTAATATGTGGATGGCAAATAAACACATGGAAAGATGCTCAACATCATTATTAATGAGGAAAATGCAAATTAAAACCACAATGGGATAACGCTATTTACCTATCAGATTGACTAAAACCAAACAAAACAGAGTGAAACAAATGGACATTTCCAAGAGCTGCTGGGGATGATGTGGAGCAACTAGAACACATATTGCTGATAAAAATATCAAATGGTACAGTCATATTGTATTCTTAGAAAATATTGGCAGTTTCTTATAAAGTTAAATGTATACTTATTGTAACACCCAGCAATTCCACCCTAAGGTATTTATTAAAATGAAATGAAAATGTAATTTCACAAAAAAATCTACATACAAATATTTAAAATCACATTACTCATAAATGCCCCAAATTGGCAACAATCCAATGTCTTTCAACTAATGAATCCATCCAATGGAATGCTATATCCATCCAATGGTGTATCCATCCAATAGAATGCTCTTCAGCAATAAAAATGAACTGTTTCACTGCACCAAAATGAGTGACTCTCAATACACTTTTCTAGGTGAAACAAGCTAATGGCTACGTATGGCATGATTCCCATTACATGACACTAAAGAAAGGATAAACTACAGGGACAGAGAACTGATAAGTGGTTTCTAGGAACTCAGGGAAAGTAGAATTTTGTACTATGATAGGGCAGCTTGTAGGCATTTCTGGGATAATGGAGCTGTTCTAAATCTTACTTGTGGTATGATTATATCACTATGTGTTTTCCATGGCTCAGAATTACATGCCAAAATATGTGAATTTCACTTATGTGAATATACTCAAAAATTTAAAAAGTAAGCCAAGGCATATCTGACTCAGAACTGTCAACAGAGCAAAACTAATATTTATTGAGTATTTATTATGAGCAGGGCCTGGGCTGGTGGTGTGAGGAGAACAAAGCCTCAGAGTTAGCTCCTTCTCTCCACAGACACCAATCCACTGGAAGACACAAGCAAGCACACAAATAGCTACTATGAGGCAGTTGAGGAATATGAGATCAAAAAAGGAGCAAAGAAGGTGGAAGTGAAGAACGCTGAATTCTTACAAGGAGAATGCTAAGCTTGGAGAACTATAAGGCTAAGTCATGGTAAAAAATAAAGCAGATTGTAAACTGACAAGAATGATATAAGAGAAAGTTATGAGTATGCAAAAATATTTGATCTGGGAGGGTAGGGTAATAAAAGAGTACTCTAACTCTAATGAGATTGAATCAATGGATGCAGCACACAATTTCTTAGCGTGCACATCTACCAGGCCCTCTCTTAGGCACAGAGACACAAAAATAGATTAAAATCGGGCCCTGTGTCTAAGCAACCCCCAGTATAGAGTGGGACAGACTCCTGATCTGATAGTTATAAAGCAGTGATAATGATTTGCAGTGTGTTTTTGAGTGCAGAGGATGGGCATCTACATTGGCAGAGGCTTGAGAGAGGTAGGGGTTTGGGCTTTCTGGTCGAGATAATGGTCAAATTGATTGTGAAAAATTGAATGGGGGTTAGTGTGGTGGATAGGACTAGGCGGAGGGGAGGGATGAACAAAAGCTTAGGGCTGTGATACAACGTCTGCTGGGAAATACAAGTTGTTCATTGTTGTTGGAAGATAGTGTGCAAAAGGAAGATGCTGGAGTGGTGTGTGTGTGTGTCTGTGTGTGTGTGTGTGTGTGTGTGTGTGTGTGTATAGTGGGTACAGATCATGAAAGTCCTTGTATCACATAAAGAAGCAGCTTCCTTTTGAGCCTGTTGGGGACCACTATAGGGTTTCAAACGACGGCCTGTTCTAAGTCACACTCATGGTCAAATTTTTGTTTTCGGTTGGAGTTTTCTATAACTTTTCTTTTTGGTGGCAGAAGATCACCACTTTCTTATTCTCCAAATTCAATCCTAAGAGGAGATTGCTTCATGCATGTTAAGGGGCAAATGCTTCTGCCTCATGAAGGAGATTGAAGTGGTGCTTTTCTGTTTGTAGCAGCTCTTGTGGCTATGAACTGCCTGGATTGACTTTTCCAGGCCCCTAGCTGTAGGACTTCCTAAGACACTGCCTGAGGAACTAGAAGCCTTTTGTGTAAAGCTCCTTTATAAAGTCTAGGAGAGGGATGATTAGGACCTGGACTGAGCTGGTAAAAGCAGGACTAAGGGAGAGGGAATGATTTGAGAAATGTTTAGAAGGAAAATCTGGTACATGTAGCAGGAAGCCCTATGAAAACTTTGCCTGTTTGATTCAGTTACCTCAGCAACTGATAAAACAGAGTCCTATTGCTTGACCCCATGTGGGAGACTCACTGTGTGTCATTAGTAAGACATAGATGGTATTTTCCTTCCAGAGAAGGTGAAGAAACTTCTTAGTGCTCCTGGATTCAGATCCCTTCTTAGAGAAGCTGAGGTTTTCTTGTGTGTGAAAGGGAGATAAATAAAAGCATTGATCACAAAGTTGAAAAAGAAAGCAACTTGACCTTCACAAAACCCGAGGAAGGGCTGTGGCTTCAGGTGGCACGAGAGTTAACTCCTGAGACCTCATTGATGGTGAGGTCCCAGAGAGGATTCTCTGCATGTAGCTGAAATAACTCAATACTCAGAACCCAGGCACAATATTGGCATATGTCAGGGTCATGGCAGGGGAGATCTTACCAAGGCACAGCCCATTCAGATAACGGTGTCTGGTGTTTCTTGCTCTATCATTTGGCAATGAGGAGGCAAAGGCAGTGACCAAATCAGGAGGGAGACCACCACTAGGGCCTGTCCTTCAATAGCATTGCCATTGCCTGGGCAGACTTCTTCTCCAGTCTTGGCCGGGCGCGGTGGCTCAAGCCTGTAATCCCAGCACTTTGGGAGGCTGAGACGGGTGGATCACGAGGTCAGGAGATCGAGACCATCCTGGCTAACACCGTGAAACCCCGTCTCTACTAAAAAATACAAAAAACTAGCCAGGCGAGGTGGCGGACGCCTGTAGTCCCAGCTACCTGGGAGGCTGAGGCAGGAGAATGGCGGGAACCCGGGAGGCGGAGCTTGCAGTGAGCTGAGATCCGGCCACTGCACTCCAGCCTGGGCGACAGAGCAAGACTCCGCCTCAAAAAAAAAAAATAAAAGAAGACCCAGAAGATGGGCAGCGCAGCAACGGGAGTAGTGAATTTCCTGCCTATATGCAAATGGAAGTTTTAGCTGATTCTAATGTAATTTTTGGAAACAGAAGAGATACAGTTGGGCAGGTATTTCAAATGTGAACAACTCCTGCCTACTAGAATTGGACTGATTCAATTCATGGATGAGGCTGAGAGGAAAACTCCAAGAGTACTCCCAGGTTATTTGGCTTGAATCACTGGTTAGACGGAATCATGTGCTACAGGAGAGTAACAGAGGATAAAAGGTGGATGATGAAACACTCAGTTTGAGGGCATTGAATCTAAGAGCACAATCAATTCAAATACACAGAGGCTGCATCATTCTAAAGTTACATGTCAGTTCGGGATTTAGATGACTTGATTGTGGCTGGGGAATTTCTCTGTGCCTCAGTCTCCTTCTCTGGGAAACTGATAAGAAAATAGTATAGTGGTTTTAAAAAATGGCCTAATAATTCTTTGACACTTTTCCCATTGAGATATTGGATGTATTTCCCCAATTCTGAATCTGGGCAAGGTTGTGACCGCTTCAGCTGACAGAGCATGACAAAAGTGACACAATATGACTTTAGGGGCTGCATCATAAAAGGCAATGCAGCGTCTCTGTTTCCTGCAGGTGCACTCATTTTTGGAGCCCTGAACCTGCATATAAGAAGTCCAACAACCATGACTCTGCCATGCTGTGAGGAAGCCCAGTCTACATGAGACACATGTAAATGCTTGATTGATTGCCCTAGGCGAGGTTCCAGCTGAGAGCTAGTATCAGCTCTCACACATATTTGTGAACATACTGTCAAAAGCCCCCAGTTTTTCAGTCACCCTAGTTGCCCAATCTTCCCAGGTGAGGTCCTAGATGTCATGGAGCAGAAACAAGCCATCCCTACTGAGCTCTGTTAGAATTCTGGATCCACAGAATAAAATGATTGTTTTATTCCACCAAGTTCTGGGACAATTTGTTATACAGTGATAATGTATCCAACACCAGGAAGAGATTAAATATGGAAGCTCTTTATTAAAGAAAATGCCTGGAAGAGAAAGTTGAGAGAAAGCCAGGAGAAACTTGGAGGACTATCAGTTGATAATGTATGTCCATCCCTTACTGAAGGAGAGAGGGAAGGAAGGCAGAAGTTTGGGCAGAGCTGAGCTGTTCTAAGGCAAGTTCAGTGGGCCTGTTGAGGAGTCCTTGAGCTAAATCCACCTGTCAGAGGATCTTCATCCCTGAAGCATTGAAAAATGTGGCCTCAGTGCAAAGGTTGTGATGATTTTCAGATCCCAGGAGCTGAGATCTCTCAGTTAATAGCAGAGATCAGAGAGAATCATTCTCCTGGCTATCATAAATGCCAACTGGAACAAATAGTAACTGCCTTATTTGATTGTTTTGAAAATGAAATGATTCAATATATGTACTCTTCTTAGAGTGGTACCTGATACATTGGAAATGATTAATAAATGTGAATGATAATCAGTAATAATCTTTGAAATAATGAGAATGAATAAGACCACTTGTGAAAAGTATAGTAAGAAGAGCAATAGGCTCTGAATAGGACCATGGGGACATTAGCATTTAAGAGGAATTCAGTAGAAAGAGAACCATGTGTAAATCCAGTAACTGGTGTTAATTGAGCACCTACTACATATGGGAACTAAGTGCCACTGAAATATAGACTCCAAGAAAGCAGAGACGTTTGTCTGTGGTATTCTTCCTGGTATCTAGAAGAGCCCCTGGATGAAGACTAACAATTAAATTTCAAGGCAACAAAAGTATTTCAGGTAAGAAGGTAAGAAATGTTAGAATTACAGTATAATCCTTTTGAAGACTTGGAAGAAATAATGGATTTTGGCAATGACTATCAATGGCTGCTGACATCATAAATTAGAGACAACCTGGTATTATGTAGCTCTTGATGGAAGAACACATTACAGCTTTTGGAGTATTCTTCTGTGATTGTGAGTGCATGCGTGTGTGTGTGTGTGTGTGTGTGTGTGTGTGTGTGTAATAAAATTTGAGGTTGACCAAGCCTGTAGATCTAATCATGCATTTAAAATAAATATAAGAAAGAGAGAAACATGTTGAATAACACAAAATTTTGCAATCAGCAAAATTCAGACTGTAGAAAGCTGTAGGATAAATTACTCAGTTTCTTTTTAAAAATTGTATTTTATTATCTTATTTATTTAGTTAGTTATATTTTGGAGACGAGGGTCCCTGTGTGTTGCCCAGGCTGGACTCAAACCCCTGAACTCAGAAGATCTTCCTACTTGCTCTCCAGAGTAGCTAGGACTGTAGGCATGCTCCACCCTGCCACTCTCCCAGTTTCTTCATTAACCAAGTTGCAAGGAAAAAAGGGAAACACATTCAACCACTTGCAATATATGGGCGTTGTTTGGATATGATTCAAACAAACACTTTATTAGAAGATATCTTTGTGAGCATAGATATTAAAGCCTTACTAATATTTACATTTGACAATGATGCTTTTAAAAATTACTTTCAAAAGAACTATTTATCTTTTGAGATACATACTGAAATATTTATTGATGAAGTGACACATTGTATGAGATATTTTCAAAATAACCAGGGGAGATATTTTCAAAATAACCGGGGATGAGGGTGGTGGGACAGAGAATAGATGAAACAATATTGACAACAAATTGAGAGTTCTTAAAGCTTGTTGTTGGGTATGTGGAAGCTTATTATAATAGTCTCTCAATTTTTGTATATATTTGAGGTTTACCTAACAAAAATTTAAATAGTAAAAGTGAAAAATAAATGTTGTGCCATTTAAATAAAACAAGTGAGGTAGTAGGCAATGGTGTCAAATGTAGCAAAAATGTACTTAGATGAGAATTGTAAAAAGTCACCTGTCTAGCAGTTAGGAGGTCAATTCCATGACCTGCACAATTTGAGGCATAAATATTTGTAGTGAAGGAAATATACAGGCTCTTCAATTCTTCTGTGAGGAAGTCTGAGACAGGAAGAAAAAACTGAATAACTTGAGAGGACTTGAGGTCAGGTGATGAAAAGCAGGTGATGAGGTGGGTAGGTCTTAAAGAAGTAGGTAGAAATTGGATGCAAGAGAATAAAACAGGTAGATGTGCTTGGCATAAACTGAGTACATTTTGGAGGGAGATACGTATCATTCAGCTGACAGGAAGAAATCTGAAAGCCTCAGTGAAGTAGGAAACTTGCTTGTCTGCTGAGAGTGAAGCCAATGTGGTTGTGTAGGAGTAATAAGGCAAGTCATAAAATTTTGGTTTTGATGTACCAATTTAGGTTAGAGGTCATGAATATGTGCTGACCAAGTCAGCATGTTTGACGTGACTTTCATTATGTAGGTTTAATATGCCAGAACAGAATCAGTGAAGAGTTTATATTGCTTCTGGTGTGGCTTGCCATGTGCAATAGGAGGATGGTGACATGGTTTGGCTGTGTCCCCATCCAAATCTCATCTTGAATTGTAGCTCCCATAGTTCCCATGTGTCGTGGGAGGGACCCAGTGGGAGGTAATTTAATCATGGGCGTGGGTCTTTCCTGTGCTGTTGGTGTGATAGTGAATGAGTCTCATGAGATCTGATGATTTTATAAAGGAGAGTTCCCCTGCAGAAGTTCTCTCTTTCCTGTCGCCATGTGAGATGTGCCTTTGCTCCTCCTTGCCTTCCACCATGATTGTGAGGCCTCCCCAGCCACGTGGAACTGTGAATTCACGAAACTTCTTTTTCTTTATAAATTACCCACCCTCAGATGTGTCTTTATTGGCAGCATAAGAATGGATTAATCCAGATGGGATACAAGGCATGGAGAAGGCAGTTCAGGGACAGGTTCAGGCCATGAGCCCTGGGCTTCTGACAGGGTCAAGAAGGGAGAATGACATTCAGGGACAGTTCAATTGGGCTATGATGAAGGGATCCAGGAAGGAAGCTGTGGTTTAAAGAGTAAGTGAAGGTTCTGGTAGAGTCAGAAATTGTGGTCAGAAGCTGAAATACAATTTATTTGAGATAATGGCAAGTTCTGGGGACATGGAATGACATGTGAAATCTGGGTCATGGTCATTGAAGTTGAGAAGGTCAACAAGTGATGAACATAAGGTATTGAATGGTCATCTGCATGGGCTCTGAAGCTTCCCAATGTGGAATCTGGACTTGTCATGAGAGAATGATGGACAGAAAGAGGATAGAGTCCTCTATGAAAACATAGTAACCAGGTCAAAATGTGATAATTAGGCTTCATGACCCCACTAGAGATATATCAGTCTAAAAGCCACACAGAATGACTAGTCTGATTTGCCCTTTCAAATACCCTTTGAATTTTTACCCTTGATCTTAGCCAAAAGGCGGAGAAGCGATTGAATTTTTGTTGTCTCCGTAAGAAAAGGGTGATTCACTGTGAGCAAAAGGTGACATCTCAGAATTGTAGTCTATATTGTCTCATCCCTCTGCCTCCTTCTCTGAAAACATAATTTTAGTCTGTAGTAAGAAAACTGAGTCACAATTATCTCAATTTTTCTGAGCTGTGGGCCAAGGAAGAAAGCAAGGCTGAGAGGAACTTCCATGGCTCAACCGAAAGAGACATTTTCTGGCAAGAGTTTTATTGTTTCCAGTGCTGTGGATAAATGAATCATTTATTTCTATGACCCTGTCTTACTTTGTACTTCTGAACAAAGGAGGTGTTTAGGTTTATCTGAAAAACATCTCCTTTATAAGATTCACTGAATTTTTTGTTTAGTTTTTACTTTTACATGGTAAAATTAAAAATACAAACTGGTGTCAAAAATCTAATCAATACTTCCTCATGTCCTATTTGCTATAGGCTTTGAGGTTTGTGAATGATGTTTGAGCAGAACACTCATCAGATGGATGGGACAGACCCAACTGTCAGCAGTGTCTGAGGTAGGCTGGAGTGTCAGGGGAAGGCAGATGGGGGCATCCAAGAGAACTCTGCCGTAATGGAGGTGTGCTGAGAAAGGAGACAGGGTGGTTTGGGACACCCTCCGGGGCCACACTAGTCTGATTAGAGAAGAAGTTTCCCCTCCCTCAGAGGTTTAGGCTTCGGTGGGTCTCCGTTGCTGTTGTTTTTATTGTCACCACTGTTATAGCCATGGAATAGCATGGCGGCTGGGTTGTGAAAGCAAAGAAAAAAAGAGAAGAAAAAGAAAATTTCAGTCTTCTTCCCCAATCTGCCTGTTACTATTTACTTTCCAGAGTCCTCAATTAACCCTTCTCTTTGTTCTTCCATATTCCGTAGCACCTTTCAGCAGTATGTACTCACTTCCTCTTACCAGGAACTAGAATTGCACAATTACAATTAGATGCTATTATGTCAGATAAGTATTGATATATATTATTTTAATCATTCACTTCATTATTTTAACTGGGGTGTTCTTTCCTTCTCCCAATGTGTTTTTAATCTAAAAGATACATTTAGAAATAGTATTTATGAATCTAGATCCAGAATCAGAGGAAAAGTTCTCTATTCATGAAGGAGAGGGGGTTCTGATCATAATCCTGAAAGACACAATCCCAAACACTGTAGTCTTGAATGTTGGAATTCTGAAAGTTCAAAATCTCTAAAGATCAAAATCCTTAAGGTCTAAATTCCTGACTTCTAATTGAATCACAAAACCATAATGACAGATTTGAAATTAGGTGTCATCAAATAAAAAATTCACTTGCCTTCAAAGTGAATTTCAAGGTACCAATAAACATTTTTTTAAAAAAATTCAGAGCAATATGTTTGGTGGAAACTTTAGATGAGTGGATTGGCTACACAATACGGCATGACTAAAACTTCAGTTTAAAAACATGTCATTTGCCCGCACTGGCATTCCTCCAGACTATGGACTTTCGTGAGATTTTAATGAATTAAAGTCTTGTTTACCTGAAGAATGCAGTAAAGTTTCTGGTAAGATAAGAAGACAGTTACTCAAAGGCATTGCTGTTCGATCACCAGTATTGTTTCTGCCAAATATGCAGTCTATATATGAGTGCATGCAGAATGGGTTTCTGGGTACTGAAAACAATACAGAAGCGTAGCACCGAAGATGGGAAAATTCTATCGGGAATACACATGTCGCTGTATATTGAATCATAGAAGGATTTCAAAAAAGGCAGGGCCATATAGAAAATGAATGTGAACATGTTTTCCAAGGAGAGATATGTCATAAAAGAAAAAAAAAGTAATTACTTATCAAGATGCAAGACTTAAAATATAATTAACAACTGTAAAAGTTGGCCAGCTCTTAATGGACTACCTCTGCACAAATGCACATAATCTATATCTGTAATACACGTTTTAATTTAACAAATTTTCTTTTTAGTTTTTAAAATGTTTTTCTTTTAGTTTTTGTTGCATGATTTTAAATTGTCAGCCTTATTTTTCACAATTCACTATGCTCTGTGTTTCATCTTTGTATCATTTCTAATACTGAAGTTATAAATTATGTAGAGACTTTTAGGGAGTTTTAATTCAGTTTATGCATATTTGGCAAATTTGACTCCATCATAGTGCATTCTTGCAACATAACTTTGTGTATAGAGATTTTGTGTGTACATAAAAACATTGAAAGGTTCTCAGTAAAGGAAGAGACGTCTTTTTTGTACATCTGCATTTATAAACTATATAATTTCTCAAGATCTTGGTTCTTTTGGTGACCTCATATGTGGGCACTATTTTTTGATTGATCTTGTCAGCAGACATAGGTTGAACTGATTTACACTCCCACCAACAGCATGTAAGCATTTCTTTTTCTCTGCAACCTCTCCCGTGCCTGTTATTTTTTGACCTTTTAATAACAGCCATTCTGATTGGTGTGAGATGGTATCTCATTGTGGTTTTGATTTGCATTTCTATAATGATCAATGATATTGAGCTTTTTTTCATATGCTTGTTGGCCACATGTGTATCTTCTTTTGAAATATGTCTGTTTATGTCCTTTGCCCACTTTTCAATGAGGTTGTTTGTTTGTTGTTTGGTTTTTTGTATAAATTTAAGTTCCTTATTGATGTTGGATACCAGACCTTTGTCAGTGCATAGTTTACAAGTATTTTCTTCCATTCTGTAGACGGTCTGTTCATTCTGTTGATTTTTTTTTCTTTTTTTTTTTGCTATGCCAAAACTTTTAATTTAATTAGATCCCATTTGTCAATTTTAGCTTTTGTTTGCCTTTGCTTTTGGCATCTTCATCACAAAATCTTTGCCTGTTCCTACGTCCAGGATGGTATTGCCTAGGTTGTCTTCCAGGGTTTTTACAGTTTTGGGTTTTACAGTTTTAGGTTTTACATTTAAGCTATCAATCCAGCTTGAGTTAATTCTTGTACTTGGTGTAAGTAAGGTGTCTAGTTTCTGTCTTCTGCATATGACTAGCCAGTTATCTCAGTACCATTTATTGAATAGAGAGTCCTTTCCCCATTCCTTGTTTTTGTTAGCTTTGTTGAAGATCAGATGGTTGTAGGTGTGTGGCCCTATTTCTGGGATCTCTCTTCTGTTTCATCGGTCTATGTGTCTGTTTTTGTACTAGTACCATGCTGTTTTGGTGACTGTAGCCCAGTAGTATAGTTTGAAGTCTGGTACTGTGATGACTTCAGCTTTGTTCTTTTTGCTTAGGACTGCCTTGGGTATTCAGGCTCTTTTTCGGTTCCATATGAATTTTAAAATAGTTTTTTTCTTGTTCTGTGAAGACTGCCATGGGGAGTTTAATAGGAATAGCACTGAATCTATAAATTGCTTTGGACAGTATGGCCATTTTAACAATATTGATTCTTCCTATCAAGGTGCATGGATTGTTTCTCCGTTTCTTTGTGTCATCTCTGATTTTTTTTTAGCAGTGTTTTGTAATTCTCCTTGTAAAGATATTTACATGAGATATATGGTTATCTGTATTCCTAACTATTTTTTGTGTGGTAATTATGAATGGGATTGCATTCCTGGTTTGGCTCTCAGTTTGACTGTTTTTGGTATATAGGAATGCTAGTGATTTTTGTACATTGATTTTGTATCCTAAGACTTTGCTGAAGTTGTAATACAACCATTGTGGAAAAGAGTGTGGCAATTCCTCAAAGACCTAGAAACATAAATACCATTTGACCCAGCAATCCCATTACTGGGTATATACCTAAAGGAATATAAATCATTCTGTCATAAAGACACATGCACACATGTGTTTATCACAGCACTTTCACAATAGCAAAGGCATGGAATCAATCTAAATGCCCATCAGTATTAGACTGGATAAAGAAAATGTGGTGCATATACACCATAGAATACTATAAAGCCATAAAAAATAATAAGATCATATTCTTTGCAGGAACATGAATGGAGCTGGAGGCCTTTATCCTTAGCTAACTAACACAGAAATAGAAAACCAAATACTGCATGTTGTTATAAGTGGGAGTTAAAAGGATGACAACACATGGACACATAGAGGGCAAGAGCGCACACTGGGGCCTACTTGATGGTGGTGGTGGGAGGAGTGAGAGGATCAGGAAAAATACCTAATGGGTGCTAGGCTTAATACCTGAGTAACAAAATAAACTTTACAACAAAACCCCATGACACAAGTTTATCAAAATTACAAACTTACGTGTGTACTCCTGAACTTAAACTAAAATAAACAAAAAAGACTTAGGTTGTCCATTATATTTCAGATGACTATGGCTATATAAGCTATTGTTTTATGAAAACAGTTTGTCTACTCATAGCTGTTGTACCTGTGTGACTGTTAGTATACCTGAGTGTTTATGCTTGCAAAAATACGCATTTAACATTTGAATATTTTATTTTATTAATATTTTATTAAGTATTTTAATATTTAAATGTTACTATAGCCTATTTTATTGTGTTGGCCTATTTTATTATGCTGGCCTATGAAGTGTTGTCATGTTTCATAGGTCAAACATGTTAAAAACAACATGCTTTCAAATATTCTTTAAAATGCAAATAAATATATTTTGAATAACTTTAAAATTAGTTTTTCAAAATATTTTCAGAATTTTTATCTTTGAGGATTGTGATTGTTGGGATTTTAGACTTTAGGAATTTTGGTGTTTTTTGACTTCAACATTCAGGATTATGGTGTTTGGGATTGTGTCTCTCAGGATTATGACCCAAACCAAAAATAATTATGATTAATATGCTAAAGACTCTAATGGACAAAATAGACAGGATGCAAGAACAGATGGGCAATGTAGGCAAAAAGGTGAAACTTAAAAAAAAAATCAAAAGAAATCAAAAGAATAGCTAGAGATTTTATATACCATGATAACTGTAAGAGAAATGAAGAATGTCTTTCATGGGCTTAATAGTAGACTGCACAGGGTTGGAGAAGAAATTTCTGAGCTTGAGGATATCTCAGTAGAAACCTCCCAAAATGAAGAACAAAGACAAAAAAGGTTGAAAAAAACAAAAACAAAAACAGAGCAGAATATCCAAGAATTGCGGAATAACTACAAAAGATATAACATGTGTATAATGAAAATACTAGAGGTAGAACAACTAGGGAAAGGAACAGAAGAATTATTTGAAGCAATAATAACTGAGAGTTTCCCCAAATTAATATTAAACACTAGACCACAGGTAAAGTAAGCTCAGAAAACACCAAGCAGGATAAATGCCAAAATACAACATGTAAGCATATAATTTTCAAACTATAGAAAAGCAAAAATAAAGAAAAAATCCTGAAAGAAGCCAGTGGAACAGCTTGCCTATAGAGAAGAAAAGATAAGAATAACATCTGACTTCTCCTCAGAGACTATGAAAGAAAGAAAAGAGTGAGGTGAAATATTTAAATGTTGAGGAAAAACCTCCACCAACCTAGAATTCTCTACTAAGCAGAATTATTCTTCAAAAATATAGGAGAAATAAAAACTTTCTTAAACAAATAGAAATTGAGGGATTATTTTATTTTATTTTATTTCTTTTTTGTCGGAAGACTACCTTACAAGAAATGTTAAAAGAAGTTCCTTAGAGAGAAGGAAAAAAATATAGATCAGAAATTCAGATCTACATAAATAAAGGAAGAGGGTTAGGGAAGGAATACGTGAAGGTATGATAAAAACTTTTATTTTTCTTATTCTTAATTGATTTAGCATATAATAGCTTGTTCAAAGTAATAGCAACAATATATTCAATTATGTATACTTTTGTATACATATAAGCTTAGATATGCTTATGTATAAGAAATGAATGACAGCAGTGATATAATGTGCAGGAGAAAAATTCAGGATTACTTTGTCTTTATAAGGTCCTTCTACTCTCTGTGAAGCAGTGTAGTATTATTTGAAGGTGAGCTTGGATTACTTGTAATATTTCTTATGTATAAGCATATCTAAGCTTATGTGTATACATAAGTGTACATAATTGAATATATTGTTGATATTACTATTTTGAACAAGCTGTAAACTCTAGGAACAACTATTTTTTAAAGTTTTGAAGAAAACAAGTATAACTGATATGTTAAAAAAGGAGAGAAAATTGAATCATATAAAATACCTATTTGAAACCAACAATGAAAAGGAAGAATAATGGAAACAAAAATAGTAACAAAGGGTGAGGGCAATAAATAGAAGACAGTAACAAAAATGGTAGTTATTAATCTAAGTATATCAATAATCACCTTAAACCCTAATTACTACTTTATTAAAAGACAGAGATCTTCAAACTAGATAACAAAACAAGTGTCAACTATATGTCATCTGCAGGGAATCCCATTTAAATATCAAGACACATGTAGATTAAAAGTAAATGGATGGAGAATATATACCATGATAATGTTAATCAGAGGAAAGCAGATACAGCTATATTAATTTGAGACGGAGAATGTTCAAGGCAAAGAAGTTTTCAGGGATAAAGAGAAGCATTACATAATGATAAAGGGGCCAATTCTCTCAGAAGAAGTAACAGTCTTCAATGTGTATGTGCTTAACAACAGAGCATTAAGATAAGTGACGGAAAAGCTGGTAGAAATAGGAGAATTAGATGAATCTATTATTATTGGAAATTTCAACTCTGTTAGAAATGAACAGATCCAGCAGACAGAAAATAAATAAGAACATAGTTGAACTCAATAATGTCACTGATTAACTGAATATCATTGACATCGATCAACTTCTTCATCCAACAACAGCAGAATATAGTCTTCTTAAGTTTTCCCACATTTTCTAAGATAGATTACACTCTGGGCTACGAAACACACTTTTAAAAAACTGAAAGATTAGAAATCATACAAAGTATGCTCTCTTACCAAACTAGAATTAAATTAGAGATAATAACAAAGATAGATGGCAATCCCGAAATATATGAAGATTAAACAATCCACTTCTATTTCTCTTCCACCTTTATGAAGGTATAATCAACAAAGAGAAATTGTATATAGTTAAGGTATACAACATGATACTTTGATATACATATTGATTGTAATTATTAAATCAAATTAAATAACCTATTCAAAACCTTGCATGCTTATTATTTTTGTGGTAAGGACATTTAAGATCTGTTCACTTAACAATTTTCAAGCATACAATACGTTATTATTAACTATCATCACCATACTGTAAAATAGATCTGCAGAACTTAAACTTATTCATCCTGCTTAACTAAAACTGTGTATGCTTTGACCAACATCTTCATTCCTTCCCCTTCCCCTGGTAACTATCATTCTGTTTACTGCTTCTGTGAGTGCAAGTCTTTAAGATTCCACATATAAGTACGATTATGCAATATCTGTTTTTCTTTGTCCATTTTATTTCACTTAATATAAACCCATCAGGTTCATACATATTGTTGCAAATGACAGGATTTGTTTAGGACTGAATTTTTTGTGTATATGTGCGGTGTTTTCTTTATCTATTCATCTATCATTAGACACTTAGGTTGGTTCCATATCTTGGCTATTGTAAATAATGCTGCAATGAACAGGAGAGTGCAGATATCTCTTCAACATACTGATTTCATTTCCTTTGAATATACACCCAGAAGTGAGATTGTTAGATTATACATTAGTTCTATCTTTAATTTTTGAAGAACCTCCAAACTGTTTTCCATAATGACTGTTCTGATTAATAACACATGAGTTAAAGAAGAAATCATATGAGAAATTAAAACATATTTTGTCTAATTAAAAATGAAAGCACAAGTTATCAAAATTTTGAGATGCAGTGAAAGCAGTGCTTACAATAAAATTTATGGCATTGAAAAGTAAGAAAGTTCTAAAATTGAAAATCAAAGCTTCTACCTTAGAAACTGGGAAAAGAAAAAAATTAAAGCCAAAGTAAGCAGGAAAAAAATAATAAAAATTAAAGCAGAAATCAATGTAAATTGAAAACCAAAAATCGCTAGAGAAAATCAACAGTCAAAAGCTGATTCTTTGAAAGGATCAATAAAATCAATAAACCTCTAACCAGGCTAACTAAGAAAAAGTAGAGAAGACAACAAATTACTAATATCAGAAATGAAATAGAAGATATCAATAAAGAGCTCATGGACATTAACAGAACCTAAACATCAAGTTGTGATATCAATTCTATGTTCAGAAATTTGGTAACCTCGATGAAATGGACCAAACCCTTGAGAATCGCCATCTGCCAAAACTCATACAAGAAGAAATGAACAATCTGAATCAGCTTACAACTGATAATGAACCTGAAGAAATAACTAATAATTTTCTAAAACAGAAAGTACCAGTTCCCAACGGGTTCACCGGCGAATTTTATTTAGGAAAGAAATTACACCAAATTCTCTACAGTCTCTTTTACAAGATAAAAGCAGAGGAGCTACTTCCTGGCTCATTCTATGAGGACAGCATTAACCTAACACCAAAACCAAAGATATTACAAGAAAAGAAAACTATAGACCAATATCTCTCATAAACATACATGTAAAAATCCTCAAAAAATATTGGTAAATCAGATTTAAAAATATATAAAAATAATTGTACATGATGATCAAATGAGATTTATCCCAGGTATGCAGGGCTGGTTCAACAATCAAAAATTAATGTCTTTCATTACATCAACAGGTTAAAGAAGAAAAATTACACGATCATATATTAGTAGATACAGAAAAAGCATTTGGCAAAATCTAACAGCCATTTATGATAAAAACTCAGTAAACAAGAATAAAGGAGAAGTTCCTTAACTTGACAAAAAATGTCTACAAAAAAACCTTTAGCTAACAACATAGTTAATGATGAAGCTATCGGCTGGGTGCTGTGGTTCATGCCTGTAATCCCAGCACTTTGGGAGGCTGAGGCAGGAGGATCACGAGGTCAGGAGATCGAGACCATCCTGGCTAACACGGTGAAAACCCATCTCTACTAAAAATACAAAAAATTAGCCAGACATGGTGGCAGGTGCCTGTAGTCCCAGCTACTGGGGAGGCTGAGGCAGGAGAATGGTGTGAACCCAGGAGGCGGAGCTTGCAACGAGCCGAGACCATGCCATTGCACTCCAGTCTGGGCGACAGGACAAGACTCCTTCTCAAAAAAAAAAAAAAAAATAAGAAGCTATCTCATGAAGATTAGGAACAAAGTAGGGATGTGTTCTTTTACCACTCCTTTTAAACACCATAGTGGAAGCCATAGATAGTACAATAAGACAATAAAATAAAAGGTATACTCACAGGGAAAGAAGAAGTAAAACTGTTCATAGGTGATATGATTGTCTATGTAGGAAGTTGCAAGAATTGACGAAATAACTCTTAGAACTAAGAAAATATTATAGTAATTTTGCAGGATACAAAGTAAACACAGAAACATCAATCTCTTTCCTATATACCATAAATGAACACATGAAATATGAAATTTAAAACATAACGCAAATTACATTGGCACCTCTCCAAATTAAATAGCTATAAATCAAACAAAGTATGTGCAAGAGTGTTATGAGGAAAACTACAAAACTCTAATGAAGAAATAAAAAATAACTAGATAAATGGAAAGATATTTCATGCTTATGTATATTAAGACTCAATAGTGTCAAGACATCACGTCTATAGGTTCGATAAAATCCTAGTCAAAATCCAAGCAAGTTTCTTTGTAGATATCAACAAACTGATCCTAAAGTTTTTCTGAAATGGCAAAAGACTCAGAATAGTCAAATACAATATGGAAGAAGAATAATACAGTTGGAGGATTGATGTTAACGTACTTCAAGACTTACTATAAAGCCACAGTAATTAATATAGTGTGATATTAGTGAAAGAATAGACAAATAAGTCAAAGGAACAGGATAGACAGCCCAGAAATAGATAATCTAAGTATAATCGACTGATGTTTGACAAAGGAATAAAGGCGATATAATGGGGAATAATCTTTTCAACAAGTGGTGCTAGAACAACTGAATATCCACATATGAAAAAAACGAATCTAGATATAGACCTTACGTTTGTCACAAAAAAATTAAATCAAAATAGATCACAGACCTGTATGTAAAATACAAAACTAAAACTCCTACAAGATTACATTGAAAAAAACTTAAATGACGTAGGTTTGGGCAAAGGCTTTTTAGATACAACACCAAAGACACAATCTTCTAAAGAAAGAATTGGTAAGCAATATTTAATTAAAATAAAAAATTTCTGCCCCTGAGAGACACAATCAAGCAAATGAAAAGACAAGCAACAGACAGAAAATAATTTGCAAAAGACATAACTGATGAAGGATTCTTAACCAAAATATATAAAGAACTCTCAAAACTCAACAATAAAAAAGAACAACCTGATTTTAAAAATGGGCCAAAGACCTGAACAGACCTGTTATCAAAGAGATATGCAAATGAGAAATAAGCATATGAAAAGATGCTCTGCATTATATGTCATTAAGGAAATGGTAATTAAAACAAGTGAGATACTGCTGAAAGCCTGTTAGTATGGCCAAAACCCAAAACACTGACAACCCCCATTGACGGCAAAATGGAAGGCAACAGGAGCTCTTATTCAATGCTAGTGAGAATGCAAAATGGTACAGCTGCTTTGGAAGAATATTTGACACTTTCTTATCAAACTAAACATACTTTTATGATGTGATCCAACAATTACGCTTCTCAGTATTTACCCAAAGGAGTTGAAAATTGTATCCACACACACACAAAAAAATGCACAAGGTTGTTTGTTGCAGCTTTAATAATAACTGGCAAATGCATCCAACATCTTGGAAGCAACCAAGATGTCCTCCAGTAAGTGAATGGATAAATGAACTGTGGTACATCCAGACAATGACATATTGTTCTGTGCAAAGAAATGAGCTATCAAATCTTGAAAAGGAGACTTAAATGAGTCCTTATTACTAAGTGAAAGAAGCCAATATGGAGAGGCTACATACTGTTTGATCCAACTCTATGACATTCTGGAAAAGACAAAACTATGGTGATAGTAGAAAGATCAGTGGTTGGCCAGGGTTAGAGGGGAAAGAGAGATGAATAGGCAGAGAACAGAAGATTTTTGGGGCTGTGAAATTATTCTGTATGACACTGTGGTGGTGGATACATATTATTATATGTTTGTCAAAACTCATAGAATATACAACATCAAGAGTGAACTCTGATGTAAACTATGCACTTTATGTGATAATGATGTGTCAGCGTAGGTTGATTAATTGTACTAAATGCATCACTCTGGTGCAGGGAATTGATACTGGAGGGGGAGAGGCTGTGCATGTATAGGAACAGGGGCTTTATGGGAAATCTCTGTTCCTTTCTCTCAATTTTGCTGTGAGTTACTAAAGCTGTTCTAAAAATAAAGTCTATTTTGAAAAGTATTTTTAAAATTACTCTGAAGTCTACCTGGATTTATGTGAGAAGAAATGTGGTTTGTTAGTGGAGAATAGAAATACTCAAGGTAACCTCAATGCAAATGTGTTTTGCTTAATGAATGCTGCTGAAAACTAGGACAGCAGAGAAGAAAAAAAAGAGACAAGTGGGAAAGACATAAATTATAAACTCTGTTTTTCATAAAGGATAAACCTCTCCCTTGGGTTCTTTTACATTGCTATGTAATTCTCTGAACTTTCTAATTTGATAAGCATTTCTTCAGCTATGTTATTTATTTTTTCTTAGTTTATATGAATATAGGGATTTCCATTGGTGATCAAGTAATTGTAAAGAGCATTATTTAACATTTATTTAAATATGTATTCAGCTGTAGCATATTTTGTTACATGGTGTTTAGAATTTAATAAACCTCCCTATCAACACATAATGTTTTATGTTTATCTAGTCTCAATGATAATCTAAGTTTCTGAGTATGTGACAATAGATTCACTGAAACCACAGGGTAATAATTTAAAAAGCAAATAAGTTATTTGAGAGAAGGCATAAGTTTATAGGTAGTAATGGATTTTGTCCATGGGCCCTTAGAAGACAGTATCAGTTATAGTCATACCTGGCTTAACAACGAGGACACTGATGAAGTTTGGATGTTTGTCTCCTCCAAATCTCATGTTGAAATGTGACCTGCAGGAGATTGGGCCTAATGGGAGGTATTGGATCATGGGAGCAGATCTCTCATGAATGGGTTAGCACCATCTCCTTGGTGATGAGTGAATTCTTGCTCAGTTAGTTCATGTGAGGTCTAGTTGTTGAAGAGAATATAGGACCTCCCCATTCCCTCTCTTAACATGTGATAGGCTGGCTCCCTCATTGACTTCCACCATGATTGTAAGCTTCCTGAGGCCCTCACCAGATGCAGTTGTCTGTGCCATGCTTTGTGTACAGCCTGCAGAACCATGAGCTAATTAAACCTCTTTTCTTTATAAATTACCCTGCCCTGGGTATTTCTTTTTTATAGCAACACAAGAACAGACTGACACAGATACATTCTGAGAAATATACCATTAGGTGACTTCACTGTTGAATGAACATCATAGAATGTACTTACGCAAACCTGGATGGTATAGCCTACTACAGACCTAGGCTATAACGTATGACCTGTTGCTCCTAGGTTACAAACCTGTGCAGCGAGTATTGAATGCTGCAGGCAATTGTAACGCAATGGTAAGTATTTCATGTACCTACACATAGAAAAGGTACAGTAAAAATATGGTATTGTAATATTATGGGACCCTCATCTAAATTTCATTCTACAGTGCATGACTGTATAGGAATTCTGTGGGCTCTGGGCTGATTTTAAATAAGAAGCATTGAAGAAGTGATGGTGGAGAGTCTGGAATTTTCAGTCAGGGGATCAAAGTTTTGCTCTAGATTTTGGTGCTAAGCAGCTCCATAACTTTGAAAAATTTACTTTATTTTTTTTCTGAGTGCAAAATAAGGGGAATTAATGAAATAATTTGTTAAATACCTTTAAGATTTACATAATCTACATTGTGGATACATTGAAGGTTTTATTTTGTGAAAATTAGATGAGATCAACCCTTAGGCAAAGATGTGTTTAAATCAATGACACAAAGAAGGCTGCAAATGAAAATCATCCAGACAACTAAAAAAAAATTAGATTTCCTGGACCCCAACCAACCAAGAACTACTAAGTTATACTGTCTGATGGAAAGTCTCAGCAATCTACACTCTAAAACTGTCCTAGGTGATTTTAATGCAGGAGGTCCTGAGTTTGAAAATCTCTGGTTTAGGCAACCTCCAAGATGTTTCAGCATCTCTGACTCTCACAAATATTTATTAAAGTACTAACTTCATATTCTAGAACTGCATGCAAATGATAGTGCACTAAAATGAAGAAAACCTGTCCTTAAGAATCACAATTTCAAAAAAATGGCACAGGCATATATTACACAAAATCTATAAATGAATCCACTCAATCATGAAGCTCCTTATATAGATATGATTACAACTCATGCAATTCTTACAAAAATGGAAAATAACTTCATGGAGTGCAAAACGAATCAAATTCATATTATTTTGTCAAGATCCCGATGTAAAAACTCTTGTAAATTTAGAATACACTGGAGATGTTCAAACACGACCAAAAAAAGCAGCGAGTAATCCTTAAGGGCAACAAACTTATTTGGTGTGACTCCAGGACACTGAACTACGATCATATTCCAGAATTGCAGAAGAAAAACAACTTCCCCTGCTCTTTTCACACATTCTTTTATCTGAAGTGAGGGAGACAAAAAAGTTGGCTAGTCATCAGGAAACAATGATGCTTCTTAATGTGATTCTCTTTGATTGAGATATATCCCACAGGGCAAATTTGGGCTTCTAGGTGGTTCATGACATCATACAAAACATGCACTAAAATGCAAGAAGAACCAAAAAATAAAACAAACAAAAATGGCAACAACAAAAACAGCTAAAGAGTCAAAATAAAGGCAAGGGGAATATTTATGAATAAATCATCCATCATCTTTGATCTCAGCAAAATGACCATTGACTCGGCAAGCACTCAAGAAAGTATTTCTTTTATTTGTAAAAGTTGAAATGATTCCTCGTCACATTATTTTTGGTGCCACAGCTGAGGTTATTTTCTGTGGCTCAACATCTGTGGCTACCCCTAGGAATTAATTGGCCAATAAACGTTTTCAGCCTCATGAAAATCAAGCATTAAAAAGATGACCGATAAATATTAGTTTTATAAATGTAACAATAGGGTTTGGTAGCTGATCTCTACCCATTGTGCACAGAACGGATTTCAAAATGCTGGAAGTGAAACCGATGTAGCCATGTGTCAGAGTTGAGGATGTTTGCCTTTGTCTGCACTTGAAACAACTTTGATGTGGCTTAAGATGTGTTTTTGTATTTCAAACAGCCCGCAGAAGGGAAACCAGCAAGGCATAGAATTATTTACCCTTCCCAGGAAAATATTTTAAAAGCTCTTTGAGGGCTCCATTTCCTAAAGCCACCTGTCACCTAAAGCACATGTAATAAGCCCCAGATGCTGGATCCCAACCTGCTAACCCTGTGACTCGCACAGAAAATATTTCACTCATTCCTGGGCACATCCTTAATTCGTTCGAAGCTAAACTTTCAGGCCATATTTTCTGCTTAAACTTAATAACTCAGCTCTGACATTCCTTCCCAGTGACCCTAAAGTTCCGTTTGGCCACCTCGACACCTGCTCCTAAATGCACTAGAAGCACTCAGCGTTTTTTTTTTTTTTTTTTTCAAGTATCAATTTTGTTTTCTTTACCCAGCCTTGAGGCCATCCATTGAATGCTCGGAAGTAAAGGATACTTTATTCTATTCCATTGTGAATTGTGTTAGTATCTTAGGTTTCTCTACTTGAGTTTTTGTTGATGTTGTTTTGAACACAAAAATATGTTGGTTCATAGATTTTTGAGATCCGTGAAACTTAAGTTTCAAATCTTGATTTTGGAAGATAATGACGGAAAGATCCCCCAAATTCCCTAAACTTATTTATATATATAAATTCTTTTGCAAAAAATAAGCTTATTAGTTTATGAATATTTCCTATGATGTTAAAAAATTGTGACTATATACTAAGGCTGGCATGAACATTAAAACCCCAAAATGCATTATTTTAAATGTATTTAATGATCTAAGAAAAGGTACAGTTAAAGATTTCAAGGGTCAGAATTGAGAATTTATTCCTATTAAGTTTTTTGAAAATCTGAGAACATAGAAAAAATGCCATTTTACTGAAAAATTATAACTATACCCAATTTCCTTGAGGGAAGAATTATAGATAAAGTTATTGCAGTACAAATAAGTGGCTAAAACTACCTCCTTTATGAAATCATTCTCCCACATTTATCTGTTTTTAAAACCAAGTATATTTCTCATGTTAATGAAATTGCAAATCAAAACATGTTCTACACAGAAGAAAAATGTGTTGTTTCTGGAGTAAGAGTGTGTGTGTGTGTGTGTGTGTGTGTGTGAGCAAGAGAGAGAGAGAGAGAAAGAGATATTACTAGAAATAAATGACTGCTTGTGGAAAAAGGATAATCAGAGTGTGAAAAGAATTTTTAAGTCTTAGGACTCCTAAGTTGACTTTGTGAAAATAGACAATTTTATCTGAGAACATTTCAGTGATAAGTGACTGTTTTGCTTGTATCAAGGCAATGACACCAATTCGTTATTGATACCTCTCTGTGAGAAGATTTCAAAAACACTGTTCTCAAAATTGCCATATGTTTCAGATAGTGATCGTAAATGGAGGACTTTATTTTTTGGAGGGGATAGGTCAAGAGGTTAAAATAATAATCTCCACATACAACCTGTTTTGAGCTGCTTTATTCTATAAACCTGGGGTAGGCATGTGTAAAGGCCTAGAAACTGGGCTCCCCTATCATATTTCCCTCTAACTCCAGATAACACCAAATAAACCCTTAATCACACAAGAAATCACTCAACTTTTACTACTCCTCCTGCTCCTTGACCTGCCACTAGCCCATTTCATTTCCCATGGTGTGGCCTCTGGCCCCTGTCTTTATAAGCCGTATCACCTGGCCATCACGCAGCTTCCAGCTCCCGGATCCTGTTTGGTTTCTGGTTTCTTCCAGGTTACCCAGAGTTTACAGACGGGATGCACTGTCTCTTGTCCTTCTCTGCCCCTGGAAATGCTTTCTCCCCCAGGCATAAAATCTTCCTTTAGTGCTGGATCTGTTCTCCCACCAGCCATTTTGAGATCTTAACTGCTTCAGGAAGTTTTCTTTCTTTCCCATCAGAGAAGTGAAATATTTCTTTCTACCTAAGTTACAGACTTAAAATGATGGCAGTTTTCCATGTGGTTTTCCATTTGCAGGCAGATTGTTCATAGGACTATGTACTTCTGTACAAGCCTAAAACCCACCAAACATTCTTTGTGAAACACAAGAAATATATAATTTCTAACTTGAATATAAGCATCTAATTCTTAACAATCTTTCATCATCTCATCTTCAATATATCTCAAATTACCTTCACCTCCGTCCTTCCTTTCCCTACTCTCTACCTAATGCTTAACTAATCCCTTTTCTAATGTGTCCTGTTTCTGCTCATGGCACCAAGATGCTTCCATCCCTAGAATTTCAATGAGGCAGGGCCTTCACTCCACCTTCTCACCATGATAGAGAGAGAATGTTAATGGTCAATCACCCAGAGTTAGACAGATATGGCTTTGAATCAAAAGTGTTGCAAGATTCTGGATTTGTGAGCTATTAAGATGTTCTCCTGCTGAAAACTGGAGACAGGAGTAGCTACCTAGGGTTGTTGTAAGGATTAGTGTACTTTTGTAAAATACTTGGCATACCACTGAAAAAATAGGAGATAATAAATATCAGTTACTGTTTTTCTATAATTTAATCATTTTTATTATTATGAATCTTTAATATCTTATCTCATTGCCCTTCTCTGTTAGTGAGGGTTAAACCAGGGAATTAGACCCTTAGAACTGGAACACACACACACACACACACACACACTCACACACACACATCATGTAATTTATAGGAATTTGGTATATATAATTATGGCAGCTGATTAAAGAGTTTCTGTAAAGCCATTGTGTTGTTATCTTCACATCTGATGCTGGAGTTTTAAGCCCGCAAGGCAGGCAGGCAGAAAGATAAAATGAGTGTAAAGTGCAGAACAGCAAGATCAGGTAGGATGAAAGGAGACATGTGTCAGTTCTTAGTGCCTCTGAATTTGATGGTATCATTGTCCCCCAGAAACTGAGACCGTTTGTTATGAAGCTAAATGCATAAACTTGACCCAGGAATCAGAGAAGCTGAGGGATACTCTAGGGGAAGGTGGAGCGGTTGCTGGCCCAGCTGCTGCTTCACACAAAGGAGGCAAGTCAGCAGATCAGCAACAGTGTATGAGCTACAAAATGTCTGTTTCTGCTTTGCACCCTCCAAACCCACTTAAAAATCTCCTTTGTGGTCCATTCAAACCAGAAACATACAAGAAAGAGGGTTTGGGGAGATGCAGATTTGACTGGCCTAGTGGAGCCACTACAAAGCCACTATGCTTTTCTTTAAAATATGTCATCTTCAAAAGGCATTGGTTTCCAAATTGTTTTTTGCTTATTCATTTTCCTTTCTTTTCCATCAGTTTTCCCTTTACATTGTGCCCCATAGACCTCTGCTCTTCTCACATTCCTATTCCTAATCTGATGCCACTCAAGGCTTCCTACAAGGAGGGGCCCACTCATTAACTTCACAATTATACATTTGGGGTGGCCAGGTTGATCTTATTGCTCTTCCCAAAGCACACTGGATTATTATGTCTTCTATGATTTTGATCATGACTGTATTCTCACTTAGAAAACACTGTCCATTCCAGATTTACCTCTTATCTACAATATAGCCACTTTAGAATCCAAACCATGTACTACATTTTCTCCAGAATACCTTTCAACTCTGGGCAGCTCATACCTTTCGGTAGCTTCTGCACACAGTCACGTGCTCCATATTTGGGGCAGGCACTGTGTCTTATATGATATTTTATTTTGGCTTGAAGTATCTTGCAAAGCTGGGAAACTGGTAGAAACTAAGTGCTTTCACAGAGAAGGAAATATAATTTTATATGATTTCTATGAAATACAAAGTAGACAAACAAAAATGATGCCTCTGTGTAAAACCCTACTCTCCAGCATTTTAATGTGTCATTCCTTTTCTGGCTGTTATGACGATGTCTGCCCAAGGACTCGTGCCTGAGATGTAATCATATGCAATTATCATTGTCTTTTTGTTTAATCCAAATACAGATAATTCAGTATTAATATCCTTCCAGGAAGGCTTTTCCTTTTGTATTTCCTTTTTCTCTTAGAGGGAGAAAACCTCTTACATGCACTCTAAGAAAACCTCTTAGAGTGGGTGGATTCTCACTTTGCTGAATGCCAGTTTCTCCCTTAAAGTAGGGAAAATGATAATACTTCTTTTATAGAGGTGTTGTGAGGATGAAGTAAGCTAGAAAATAGCTCATTTTGATTCAATGGATATGACATCAAGGTACAGGCAAGAGAAACAAAAATAGACATACAGGACTAAATCAAACTGTAACTTCTGCATATCAAACAAAACAATCAATAGAATAAATAGACAACCTATGTAATAGGAGAAAATATTTGCAAATCATATATCAGATAAGAGTTTAATCTCCAAAATGACAAACTCTTACAACTTATTAGCAAAAAAACACCCCTAATAACCCCATCAAAAAATGAGCTAAGGATTTGAAAAGACATTTCTCCAAAAAACACATACAAATGTTCAACAGGTATTAAAATAAAGTGCTCATCTTCACTAAATATCAGGAAGATGCAAATCAAAACCACAACAAGATATCCCTTCATACTTGTCAGGATAACTATTATCAAAAAACCAATGGCAACCAGCACAGACAAAGACGTGGAGACATTGAAAGCCTCATGCACTGTTGGTGGGAATGTAAAATGGTGTAACCTATTTGGAAAACAGTATAGAGCAGGTGTGTCCAATCTTCTGGCTTCCCTGGACCACATTACAGGAAGAAGAATTGTCTTGAGCCACACAAAATATACTACCATTAATGATAGCTGATGAGCTACAAAGAAAAATCGCCAAAAAAGTCCCATAATGTTTTAAGAAAGTTTATGAATTTGTGTTGAGCCTCATTCATAGCCATCTTGGGTTCCGGGCTGGACAAGCTTGGTATAGAGTTTTCTAAGACTATTAAAAATAGAACAACCATAGAATCCAACAAATCCATTTTTGGGTATTTATCCAAAATAATTAAAATCAGGATCTTGAAGAGATATTGGCACTCCCATATTCATTGCAACACTATTTCACAGTAGCCAAGATATGGAGGCCGTTTAAATGTCTATCTACAGATTAATATATAAAGAAAAATGGTCTATATATGTCCCGACCTGCAGGACAGTCGAACGGACCCTGGAAGGGGGAGTGGGAATGGAGGAGACAAGAAAACACGAGAAATGGAGACAAGACAAATAGCCTGATCAAGTCTCGTTTAATGGCGGCGGTGCAATGCCTTATATAGGCTGGCAGGGGAAGAGGTTGGGCCAGGGCGGTAACGGGGGGCTGGGTTCTCTCAAATTACAATTGTGCATGCGCCGTGGGTTTGTAATTTTCCCGGGCGCGGGATCGTGCCTGCCCTGTAGGGTGCATATCTTCCTGGGCGCGAAAATGTTTTGCGCGCGCGGGAAAGGTTGGCGCGCGCGGGAAAAGTCTAGGTGCACGCGGGAAAAGCTTTAGGCGCGTGTGGGAATAATTTATAATAAAGAACCCGGAAATGTGCCATCTTGTCTCCGCTTTGCGGAGATCAAGCAACAGAGGTCGGCTAATTCTGGGCCTCATGGCTCCGGACAGGTCCCCTTTTTTTTAATACATAATAGTGGCTAGAAGATTATCCCTCGGGAACTGCGCCTGTCTTAGGTTGGAGTAACACATCTCTTCACTGGTACCCGTCATGGGATTAGGCAGTAGCTATGACGGCCCTCCTGTCTTAGGTTAGTGAAAGATGATACTCTCTTACCCGTCATTGGCTGTCCAGTTCAGCGCATAGGGAAGGTAGTCATAATGGGCGTGAGTATGAACCACCGCAATCTTTTTGTTCCAGGCGATGATAATGGACCTGTATAGGTTTCGCTTGGATAGCCTCGACTTGTTGCTTAATGAATGTCATGAGCTTATTGAAGACCAAAGGTCCTACAGAGAGTAAGAGCAATAGGCAAAGCAGGGGGCCCAGGAATGGCATAAGATAGGGAAGGAGTCCATGGAACCCAGTCCAAAACGGGTTATCGGTTATTTCTTTTTGTCGTTTTTCTAGGTCTTCTTGTAGACGCCTGATTTTATCCCTGACAATCCCAGATTTGTTGGCATAGAAACAGCACTTCTCCGTATCGTTGTTGTATATATGCACGGGCCTCATGGGGATTACCAAAGCCAGCATAAACCTGGAATGCTTGGCAAATCAGCACCATGGTCCTGAAGGGCTTGTGGTTGGAGTTCATCTCTGCAATAGAGGAAAAAAGTACTCTCAGGGAGAAAATTACTCCCTGGATTGGCTATTGTTAGGTACCTGTCTCACCAATCGCTATGGCAGCCATCTGGCTGCATCATGAGTTTGAGAAAAAACACAAACTGAGCCTCTTTCCCAGATTAACACTGGGTCTGGACCATGCCATGTGTTGTCTAATGGGTCTTTCCATTTAACCATGGCAAATTGTTTTTTGGACTCGGAATGCCAAAATCGATCGGCTGCTGATCTGTTCAGGTTATCCAAATTTAAAAAATTTAAAATAAAAAGTGTGTGATTAAGGATATTTCTAGGGGTGCCCTTAGTAGGGTACCATTCTCCCTTTTTTATTTTGTCAATGGTGGTTTTTAAGGATAGGTGTGCTCTTTCAACTATTCCTTGTCCTTGAGGGTTATATGGAATTCCAGTAATGTGTTTTATTTGTAATTTAAGACAAAAGTCTTGAAAGGCTTTGGATGTATAGCCAGGACCATTGTCTGTTTTTAGTTGTTTAGGCTTTCCAACTATGGAAAAACAGTGTAGTAAATGAGCTATGACATGTTTGGTAGATTCTCCTGTTTGTAAGGTGGCTAGTATAAATCCACTAAATGTATCTATACATACATGGACGTATTTTAAATTACCGAATTCTGAATAATGAGTGACATCCATTTGCCAGATCATGTTGGGAACTAGTCCTCTTGGGTTAATTCCTAAGTGAGGGACTGGCAGGTATGTTATACAGGTCTGACATTGTTTAACTATCTGTCTTGCCACGTTTCAGTGTTTTGCATTAGCCAGTGGATTTGTGGCTTAGAATAAGGTTGTATGATTGTAGAGGGTTCAATTTCAAAATATTTTTTGCTATTGTCTCTCCCTAGAATAATTAAATCTGCTATGGCATCATAATAGGGGAATAATACCTTTTTGGGTGATGAAGGCAAATGGACCCACATAATAGG